>NW_026645002.1:0-41279 GCF_030020395.1 Manis pentadactyla | reverse complement strand
TTTAGCTTTCGAGTCACGGCGTAGGATGGTTTCTCCCTGACCTGAAGATCACAAAGAGGAGAGAGCTGTGCTGCACGTGGTTGCTTCAGGCTGATAGAGCTCTGGCCCAGAGAAACGCTTTGTTCTGATGAGGGGATGAGCAGCTGAAGGAGTCCCAACGGCATCTTCCCTTAAACTAGTTGCAAGTCCTATTCCCAGCACACGTATCTCTTGGACTTCAGCTGGGTGTCAGAGAGGACACCCTGCACACCTACGTTTTTTTGGCCATCCCACCACCGTGTGTGAGTGAGGAGAAAGTGACGGAAAGTGTCAGATCGTGAAGTTAGAGCTCAGTCATCCCCAGCACAATTTCCATCGCAGGTTTGAATTAAGCTCCACTAGCCACAAGGGGGAGCTCACTTGACCGACGCTGCTGTTCCTCCCTGCTTTTCGCCTGTTGAGCAGAACGCCCATCCGTCCTGCTTCCAGTGCTGTGCGGAAAGCAACGTTCTCTGCCTCTTCCCCTGAGGCTGGGCAGCAGACCTCTTCACAGTGTTCTTGTGTCTGGGAGGACAAGTATATGTAAGAAGCTCACCTCGCCACAGCAGTGTTTAGCTGTCAGTCTGGACATGCATGTCTGGGAAGCAAAAAAGTCACTTGGACTGAGACAGCCTCAGAGCCCTCTCTGCAGGACAGCAGCTCTGAGGGCTTAGGGCACTTGTGCCACCAGGCTTTGGAGAGGCTTGCACACACCTCTTGCTGCCATGATGCTCGGGGACTGAAGCGAATGGGCACTTCGCTTTCCATGCTCAGACTGTGGCACGGGAGGCCGACAGACGTACCGCCCCAGAGACGACCCTGGGCCTCTCTGCAGCAGCCGGGAAGTAGCAGGAAGAAAGCGACTTTCTAAACGTCCAAGCTAAATTCGTTGTATGCGGGCTTTTTTCCCCCCGACAGCCAGGCTTCCACAGCAAGGCCTCACGTTAATGGCCACACAGACCAGCATCTGCGCTCGGCCGAGGAGAACTCTACACAGCAGTCTTCACTCAGACGCCTAGCGTGCAGGCGCACAGGACAGACACGGCAAGCACATCGCAAGCTCAGTTTCGGCATCCACTGCAACGACGACAGTGATTCCTTGAATGGGACGCTCTGCCCTGCATTCTTTCAACCACGTAAGCTGAATCCAAAGCTGACCTGCGTCCAACTGCTGTTATTTCAAAGCTTCTTGTTCTGCAGCTTCCCACGTGGCTAGTGCGAACGCCTATTCCCAAGCCCACTTACCACTTTGAGATAGAGGGCGCACAGAGAGCACCGCCTTCCGCTGCAATGTTTGCTGTTTTCCACACCACACAGGAGCAAAGAGCATGCAAGGCAAAAGCAACCGAGAGTTCTCTCAGGGAGGGGCTCCTCAGTGCACGGTGGAATGCTTCCCCAGCAAAGTCTGGCAATCAGGCTCTCCTGCAGCCGTTTCTGACTCTTTACAGCCGGGGCGTCATCATGGCATTGCTACTAAAGGGATGAGGTGGCCTTTTGCGTCCTCTCCCAGCGCCCTCGGGAACCCAGGACCTCCCGGATGATTCCGAGCCCGTGGAGGAGAGAGCCAAGCACGAAAGGCCATCTTCAGGGTGCTTGAATGCAGAAGTCTTAGGACGGCCCTTAAGCATTTAGCTTTCGAGTCACGGCGTAGGATGGTTTTCTCCCTGACCTGAAGATCACAAAGAGGAGAGAGCTGTGCTGCACGTGGTTGCTTCAGGCTGATAGAGCTCTGGCCCAGAGAAACGCTTTGTTCTGATGAGGGGATGAGCAGCTGAAGGAGTCCCAACGGCATCTTCCCTTAAACTAGTTGCAAGTCCTATTCCCAGCACACGTATCTCTTGGACTTCAGCTGGGTGTCAGAGAGGACACCCTGCACACCTACGTTTTTTTGGCCATCCCACCACCGTGTGTGAGTGAGGAGAAAGTGACGGAAAGTGTCAGATCGTGAAGTTAGAGCTCAGTCATCCCCAGCACAATTTCCATCGCAGGTTTGAATTAAGCTCCACTAGCCACAAGGGGGAGCTCACTTGACCGACGCTGCTGTTCCTCCCTGCTTTTCGCCTGTTGAGCAGAACGCCCATCCGTCCTGCTTCCAGTGCTGTGCGGAAAGCAACGTTCTCTGCCTCTTCCCCTGAGGCTGGGCAGCAGACCTCTTCACAGTGTTCTTGTGTCTGGGAGGACAAGTATATGTAAGAAGCTCACCTCGCCACAGCAGTGTTTAGCTGTCAGTCTGGACATGCATGTCTGGGAAGCAAAAAAGTCACTTGGACTGAGACAGCCTCAGAGCCCTCTCTGCAGGACAGCAGCTCTGAGGGCTTAGGGCACTTGTGCCACCAGGCTTTGGAGAGGCTTGCACACACCTCTTGCTGCCATGATGCTCGGGGACTGAAGCGAATGGGCACTTCGCTTTCCATGCTCAGACTGTGGCACGGGAGGCCGACAGACGTACCGCCCCAGAGACGACCCTGGGCCTCTCTGCAGCAGCCGGGAAGTAGCAGGAAGAAAGCGACTTTCTAAACGTCCAAGCTAAATTCGTTGTATGCGGGCTTTTTTCCCCCCGACAGCCAGGCTTCCACAGCAAGGCCTCACGTTAATGGCCACACAGACCAGCATCTGCGCTCGGCCGAGGAGAACTCTACACAGCAGTCTTCACTCAGACGCCTAGCGTGCAGGCGCACAGGACAGACACGGCAAGCACATCGCAAGCTCAGTTTCGGCATCCACTGCAACGACGACAGTGATTCCTTGAATGGGACGCTCTGCCCTGCATTCTTTCAACCACGTAAGCTGAATCCAAAGCTGACCTGCGTCCAACTGCTGTTATTTCAAAGCTTCTTGTTCTGCAGCTTCCCACGTGGCTAGTGCGAACGCCTATTCCCAAGCCCACTTACCACTTTGAGATAGAGGGCGCACAGAGAGCACCGCCTTCCGCTGCAATGTTTGCTGTTTTCCACACCACACAGGAGCAAAGAGCATGCAAGGCAAAAGCAACCGAGAGTTCTCTCAGGGAGGGGCTCCTCAGTGCACGGTGGAATGCTTCCCCAGCAAAGTCTGGCAATCAGGCTCTCCTGCAGCCGTTTCTGACTCTTTACAGCCGGGGCGTCATCATGGCATTGCTACTAAAGGGATGAGGTGGCCTTTTGCGTCCTCTCCCAGCGCCCTCGGGAACCCAGGACCTCCCGGATGATTCCGAGCCCGTGGAGGAGAGAGCCAAGCACGAAAGGCCATCTTCAGGGTGCTTGAATGCAGAAGTCTTAGGACGGCCCTTAAGCATTTAGCTTTCGAGTCACGGCGTAGGATGGTTTCTCCCTGACCTGAAGATCACAAAGAGGAGAGAGCTGTGCTGCACGTGGTTGCTTCAGGCTGATAGAGCTCTGGCCCAGAGAAACGCTTTGTTCTGATGAGGGGATGAGCAGCTGAAGGAGTCCCAACGGCATCTTCCCTTAAACTAGTTGCAAGTCCTATTCCCAGCACACGTATCTCTTGGACTTCAGCTGGGTGTCAGAGAGGACACCCTGCACACCTACGTTTTTTTGGCCATCCCACCACCGTGTGTGAGTGAGGAGAAAGTGACGGAAAGTGTCAGATCGTGAAGTTAGAGCTCAGTCATCCCCAGCACAATTTCCATCGCAGGTTTGAATTAAGCTCCACTAGCCACAAGGGGGAGCTCACTTGACCGACGCTGCTGTTCCTCCCTGCTTTTCGCCTGTTGAGCAGAACGCCCATCCGTCCTGCTTCCAGTGCTGTGCGGAAAGCAACGTTCTCTGCCTCTTCCCCTGAGGCTGGGCAGCAGACCTCTTCACAGTGTTCTTGTGTCTGGGAGGACAAGTATATGTAAGAAGCTCACCTCGCCACAGCAGTGTTTAGCTGTCAGTCTGGACATGCATGTCTGGGAAGCAAAAAAGTCACTTGGACTGAGACAGCCTCAGAGCCCTCTCTGCAGGACAGCAGCTCTGAGGGCTTAGGGCACTTGTGCCACCAGGCTTTGGAGAGGCTTGCACACACCTCTTGCTGCCATGATGCTCGGGGACTGAAGCGAATGGGCACTTCGCTTTCCATGCTCAGACTGTGGCACGGGAGGCCGACAGACGTACCGCCCCAGAGACGACCCTGGGCCTCTCTGCAGCAGCCGGGAAGTAGCAGGAAGAAAGCGACTTTCTAAACGTCCAAGCTAAATTCGTTGTATGCGGGCTTTTTTCCCCCCGACAGCCAGGCTTCCACAGCAAGGCCTCACGTTAATGGCCACACAGACCAGCATCTGCGCTCGGCCGAGGAGAACTCTACACAGCAGTCTTCACTCAGACGCCTAGCGTGCAGGCGCACAGGACAGACACGGCAAGCACATCGCAAGCTCAGTTTCGGCATCCACTGCAACGACGACAGTGATTCCTTGAATGGGACGCTCTGCCCTGCATTCTTTCAACCACGTAAGCTGAATCCAAAGCTGACCTGCGTCCAACTGCTGTTATTTCAAAGCTTCTTGTTCTGCAGCTTCCCACGTGGCTAGTGCGAACGCCTATTCCCAAGCCCACTTACCACTTTGAGATAGAGGGCGCACAGAGAGCACCGCCTTCCGCTGCAATGTTTGCTGTTTTCCACACCACACAGGAGCAAAGAGCATGCAAGGCAAAAGCAACCGAGAGTTCTCTCAGGGAGGGGCTCCTCAGTGCACGGTGGAATGCTTCCCCAGCAAAGTCTGGCAATCAGGCTCTCCTGCAGCCGTTTCTGACTCTTTACAGCCGGGGCGTCATCATGGCATTGCTACTAAAGGGATGAGGTGGCCTTTTGCGTCCTCTCCCAGCGCCCTCGGGAACCCAGGACCTCCCGGATGATTCCGAGCCCGTGGAGGAGAGAGCCAAGCACGAAAGGCCATCTTCAGGGTGCTTGAATGCAGAAGTCTTAGGACGGCCCTTAAGCATTTAGCTTTCGAGTCACGGCGTAGGATGGTTTCTCCCTGACCTGAAGATCACAAAGAGGAGAGAGCTGTGCTGCACGTGGTTGCTTCAGGCTGATAGAGCTCTGGCCCAGAGAAACGCTTTGTTCTGATGAGGGGATGAGCAGCTGAAGGAGTCCCAACGGCATCTTCCCTTAAACTAGTTGCAAGTCCTATTCCCAGCACACGTATCTCTTGGACTTCAGCTGGGTGTCAGAGAGGACACCCTGCACACCTACGTTTTTTTGGCCATCCCACCACCGTGTGTGAGTGAGGAGAAAGTGACGGAAAGTGTCAGATCGTGAAGTTAGAGCTCAGTCATCCCCAGCACAATTTCCATCGCAGGTTTGAATTAAGCTCCACTAGCCACAAGGGGGAGCTCACTTGACCGACGCTGCTGTTCCTCCCTGCTTTTCGCCTGTTGAGCAGAACGCCCATCCGTCCTGCTTCCAGTGCTGTGCGGAAAGCAACGTTCTCTGCCTCTTCCCCTGAGGCTGGGCAGCAGACCTCTTCACAGTGTTCTTGTGTCTGGGAGGACAAGTATATGTAAGAAGCTCACCTCGCCACAGCAGTGTTTAGCTGTCAGTCTGGACATGCATGTCTGGGAAGCAAAAAAGTCACTTGGACTGAGACAGCCTCAGAGCCCTCTCTGCAGGACAGCAGCTCTGAGGGCTTAGGGCACTTGTGCCACCAGGCTTTGGAGAGGCTTGCACACACCTCTTGCTGCCATGATGCTCGGGGACTGAAGCGAATGGGCACTTCGCTTTCCATGCTCAGACTGTGGCACGGGAGGCCGACAGACGTACCGCCCCAGAGACGACCCTGGGCCTCTCTGCAGCAGCCGGGAAGTAGCAGGAAGAAAGCGACTTTCTAAACGTCCAAGCTAAATTCGTTGTATGCGGGCTTTTTTCCCCCCGACAGCCAGGCTTCCACAGCAAGGCCTCACGTTAATGGCCACACAGACCAGCATCTGCGCTCGGCCGAGGAGAACTCTACACAGCAGTCTTCACTCAGACGCCTAGCGTGCAGGCGCACAGGACAGACACGGCAAGCACATCGCAAGCTCAGTTTCGGCATCCACTGCAACGACGACAGTGATTCCTTGAATGGGACGCTCTGCCCTGCATTCTTTCAACCACGTAAGCTGAATCCAAAGCTGACCTGCGTCCAACTGCTGTTATTTCAAAGCTTCTTGTTCTGCAGCTTCCCACGTGGCTAGTGCGAACGCCTATTCCCAAGCCCACTTACCACTTTGAGATAGAGGGCGCACAGAGAGCACCGCCTTCCGCTGCAATGTTTGCTGTTTTCCACACCACACAGGAGCAAAGAGCATGCAAGGCAAAAGCAACCGAGAGTTCTCTCAGGGAGGGGCTCCTCAGTGCACGGTGGAATGCTTCCCCAGCAAAGTCTGGCAATCAGGCTCTCCTGCAGCCGTTTCTGACTCTTTACAGCCGGGGCGTCATCATGGCATTGCTACTAAAGGGATGAGGTGGCCTTTTGCGTCCTCTCCCAGCGCCCTCGGGAACCCAGGACCTCCCGGATGATTCCGAGCCCGTGGAGGAGAGAGCCAAGCACGAAAGGCCATCTTCAGGGTGCTTGAATGCAGAAGTCTTAGGACGGCCCTTAAGCATTTAGCTTTCGAGTCACGGCGTAGGATGGTTTCTCCCTGACCTGAAGATCACAAAGAGGAGAGAGCTGTGCTGCACGTGGTTGCTTCAGGCTGATAGAGCTCTGGCCCAGAGAAACGCTTTGTTCTGATGAGGGGATGAGCAGCTGAAGGAGTCCCAACGGCATCTTCCCTTAAACTAGTTGCAAGTCCTATTCCCAGCACACGTATCTCTTGGACTTCAGCTGGGTGTCAGAGAGGACACCCTGCACACCTACGTTTTTTTGGCCATCCCACCACCGTGTGTGAGTGAGGAGAAAGTGACGGAAAGTGTCAGATCGTGAAGTTAGAGCTCAGTCATCCCCAGCACAATTTCCATCGCAGGTTTGAATTAAGCTCCACTAGCCACAAGGGGGAGCTCACTTGACCGACGCTGCTGTTCCTCCCTGCTTTTCGCCTGTTGAGCAGAACGCCCATCCGTCCTGCTTCCAGTGCTGTGCGGAAAGCAACGTTCTCTGCCTCTTCCCCTGAGGCTGGGCAGCAGACCTCTTCACAGTGTTCTTGTGTCTGGGAGGACAAGTATATGTAAGAAGCTCACCTC
The DNA here is from genome assembly GCF_030020395.1 of Manis pentadactyla. NCBI lineage: Eukaryota > Metazoa > Chordata > Mammalia > Pholidota > Manidae > Manis > Manis pentadactyla. The sequence goes on along the minus strand of NW_026645002.1, from coordinate 34,121 downwards.
GCCACAGCAGTGTTTAGCTGTCAGTCTGGACATGCATGTCTGGGAAGCAAAAAAGTCACTTGGACTGAGACAGCCTCAGAGCCCTCTCTGCAGGACAGCAGCTCTGAGGGCTTAGGGCACTTGTGCCACCAGGCTTTGGAGAGGCTTGCACACACCTCTTGCTGCCATGATGCTCGGGGACTGAAGCGAATGGGCACTTCGCTTTCCATGCTCAGACTGTGGCACGGGAGGCCGACAGACGTACCGCCCCAGAGACGACCCTGGGCCTCTCTGCAGCAGCCGGGAAGTAGCAGGAAGAAAGCGACTTTCTAAACGTCCAAGCTAAATTCGTTGTATGCGGGCTTTTTTCCCCCCGACAGCCAGGCTTCCACAGCAAGGCCTCACGTTAATGGCCACACAGACCAGCATCTGCGCTCGGCCGAGGAGAACTCTACACAGCAGTCTTCACTCAGACGCCTAGCGTGCAGGCGCACAGGACAGACACGGCAAGCACATCGCAAGCTCAGTTTCGGCATCCACTGCAACGACGACAGTGATTCCTTGAATGGGACGCTCTGCCCTGCATTCTTTCACCCACGTAAGCTGAATCCAAAGCTGACCTGCGTCCAACTGCTGTTATTTCAAAGCTTCTTGTTCTGCAGCTTCCCACGTGGCTAGTGCGAACGCCTATTCCCAAGCCCACTTACCACTTTGAGATAGAGGGCGCACAGAGAGCACCGCCTTCCGCTGCAATGTTTGCTGTTTTCCACACCACACAGGAGCAAAGAGCATGCAAGGCAAAAGCAACCGAGAGTTCTCTCAGGGAGGGGCTCCTCAGTGCACGGTGGAATGCTTCCCCAGCAAAGTCTGGCAATCAGGCTCTCCTGCAGCCGTTTCTGACTCTTTACAGCCGGGGCGTCATCATGGCATTGCTACTAAAGGGATGAGGTGGCCTTTTGCGTCCTCTCCCAGCGCCCTCGGGAACCCAGGACCTCCCGGATGATTCCGAGCCCGTGGAGGAGAGAGCCAAGCACGAAAGGCCATCTTCAGGGTGCTTGAATGCAGAAGTCTTAGGACGGCCCTTAAGCATTTAGCTTTCGAGTCACGGCGTAGGATGGTTTCTCCCTGACCTGAAGATCACAAAGAGGAGAGAGCTGTGCTGCACGTGGTTGCTTCAGGCTGATAGAGCTCTGGCCCAGAGAAACGCTTTGTTCTGATGAGGGGATGAGCAGCTGAAGGAGTCCCAACGGCATCTTCCCTTAAACTAGTTGCAAGTCCTATTCCCAGCACACGTATCTCTTGGACTTCAGCTGGGTGTCAGAGAGGACACCCTGCACACCTACGTTTTTTTGGCCATCCCACCACCGTGTGTGAGTGAGGAGAAAGTGACGGAAAGTGTCAGATCGTGAAGTTAGAGCTCAGTCATCCCCAGCACAATTTCCATCGCAGGTTTGAATTAAGCTCCACTAGCCACAAGGGGGAGCTCACTTGACCGACGCTGCTGTTCCTCCCTGCTTTTCGCCTGTTGAGCAGAACGCCCATCCGTCCTGCTTCCAGTGCTGTGCGGAAAGCAACGTTCTCTGCCTCTTCCCCTGAGGCTGGGCAGCAGACCTCTTCACAGTGTTCTTGTGTCTGGGAGGACAAGTATATGTAAGAAGCTCACCTCGCCACAGCAGTGTTTAGCTGTCAGTCTGGACATGCATGTCTGGGAAGCAAAAAAGTCACTTGGACTGAGACAGCCTCAGAGCCCTCTCTGCAGGACAGCAGCTCTGAGGGCTTAGGGCACTTGTGCCACCAGGCTTTGGAGAGGCTTGCACACACCTCTTGCTGCCATGATGCTCGGGGACTGAAGCGAATGGGCACTTCGCTTTCCATGCTCAGACTGTGGCACGGGAGGCCGACAGACGTACCGCCCCAGAGACGACCCTGGGCCTCTCTGCAGCAGCCGGGAAGTAGCAGGAAGAAAGCGACTTTCTAAACGTCCAAGCTAAATTCGTTGTATGCGGGCTTTTTTCCCCCCGACAGCCAGGCTTCCACAGCAAGGCCTCACGTTAATGGCCACACAGACCAGCATCTGCGCTCGGCCGAGGAGAACTCTACACAGCAGTCTTCACTCAGACGCCTAGCGTGCAGGCGCACAGGACAGACACGGCAAGCACATCGCAAGCTCAGTTTCGGCATCCACTGCAACGACGACAGTGATTCCTTGAATGGGACGCTCTGCCCTGCATTCTTTCACCCACGTAAGCTGAATCCAAAGCTGACCTGCGTCCAACTGCTGTTATTTCAAAGCTTCTTGTTCTGCAGCTTCCCACGTGGCTAGTGCGAACGCCTATTCCCAAGCCCACTTACCACTTTGAGATAGAGGGCGCACAGAGAGCACCGCCTTCCGCTGCAATGTTTGCTGTTTTCCACACCACACAGGAGCAAAGAGCATGCAAGGCAAAAGCAACCGAGAGTTCTCTCAGGGAGGGGCTCCTCAGTGCACGGTGGAATGCTTCCCCAGCAAAGTCTGGCAATCAGGCTCTCCTGCAGCCGTTTCTGACTCTTTACAGCCGGGGCGTCATCATGGCATTGCTACTAAAGGGATGAGGTGGCCTTTTGCGTCCTCTCCCAGCGCCCTCGGGAACCCAGGACCTCCCGGATGATTCCGAGCCCGTGGAGGAGAGAGCCAAGCACGAAAGGCCATCTTCAGGGTGCTTGAATGCAGAAGTCTTAGGACGGCCCTTAAGCATTTAGCTTTCGAGTCACGGCGTAGGATGGTTTCTCCCTGACCTGAAGATCACAAAGAGGAGAGAGCTGTGCTGCACGTGGTTGGTTCAGGCTGATAGAGCTCTGGCCCAGAGAAACGCTTTGTTCTGATGAGGGGATGAGCAGCTGAAGGAGTCCCAACGGCATCTTCCCTTAAACTAGTTGCAAGTCCTATTCCCAGCACACGTATCTCTTGGACTTCAGCTGGGTGTCAGAGAGGACACCCTGCACACCTACGTTTTTTTGGCCATCCCACCACCGTGTGTGAGTGAGGAGAAAGTGACGGAAAGTGTCAGATCGTGAAGTTAGAGCTCAGTCATCCCCAGCACAATTTCCATCGCAGGTTTGAATTAAGCTCCACTAGCCACAAGGGGGAGCTCACTTGACCGACGCTGCTGTTCCTCCCTGCTTTTCGCCTGTTGAGCAGAACGCCCATCCGTCCTGCTTCCAGTGCTGTGCGGAAAGCAACGTTCTCTGCCTCTTCCCCTGAGGCTGGGCAGCAGACCTCTTCACAGTGTTCTTGTGTCTGGGAGGACAAGTATATGTAAGAAGCTCACCTCGCCACAGCAGTGTTTAGCTGTCAGTCTGGACATGCATGTCTGGGAAGCAAAAAAGTCACTTGGACTGAGACAGCCTCAGAGCCCTCTCTGCAGGACAGCAGCTCTGAGGGCTTAGGGCACTTGTGCCACCAGGCTTTGGAGAGGCTTGCACACACCTCTTGCTGCCATGATGCTCGGGGACTGAAGCGAATGGGCACTTCGCTTTCCATGCTCAGACTGTGGCACGGGAGGCCGACAGACGTACCGCCCCAGAGACGACCCTGGGCCTCTCTGCAGCAGCCGGGAAGTAGCAGGAAGAAAGCGACTTTCTAAACGTCCAAGCTAAATTCGTTGTATGCGGGCTTTTTTCCCCCCGACAGCCAGGCTTCCACAGCAAGGCCTCACGTTAATGGCCACACAGACCAGCATCTGCGCTCGGCCGAGGAGAACTCTACACAGCAGTCTTCACTCAGACGCCTAGCGTGCAGGCGCACAGGACAGACACGGCAAGCACATCGCAAGCTCAGTTTCGGCATCCACTGCAACGACGACAGTGATTCCTTGAATGGGACGCTCTGCCCTGCATTCTTTCAACCACGTAAGCTGAATCCAAAGCTGACCTGCGTCCAACTGCTGTTATTTCAAAGCTTCTTGTTCTGCAGCTTCCCACGTGGCTAGTGCGAACGCCTATTCCCAAGCCCACTTACCACTTTGAGATAGAGGGCGCACAGAGAGCACCGCCTTCCGCTGCAATGTTTGCTGTTTTCCACACCACACAGGAGCAAAGAGCATGCAAGGCAAAAGCAACCGAGAGTTCTCTCAGGGAGGGGCTCCTCAGTGCACGGTGGAATGCTTCCCCAGCAAAGTCTGGCAATCAGGCTCTCCTGCAGCCGTTTCTGACTCTTTACAGCCGGGGCGTCATCATGGCATTGCTACTAAAGGGATGAGGTGGCCTTTTGCGTCCTCTCCCAGCGCCCTCGGGAACCCAGGACCTCCCGGATGATTCCGAGCCCGTGGAGGAGAGAGCCAAGCACGAAAGGCCATCTTCAGGGTGCTTGAATGCAGAAGTCTTAGGACGGCCCTTAAGCATTTAGCTTTCGAGTCACGGCGTAGGATGGTTTCTCCCTGACCTGAAGATCACAAAGAGGAGAGAGCTGTGCTGCACGTGGTTGCTTCAGGCTGATAGAGCTCTGGCCCAGAGAAACGCTTTGTTCTGATGAGGGGATGAGCAGCTGAAGGAGTCCCAACGGCATCTTCCCTTAAACTAGTTGCAAGTCCTATTCCCAGCACACGTATCTCTTGGACTTCAGCTGGGTGTCAGAGAGGACACCCTGCACACCTACGTTTTTTTGGCCATCCCACCACCGTGTGTGAGTGAGGAGAAAGTGACGGAAAGTGTCAGATCGTGAAGTTAGAGCTCAGTCATCCCCAGCACAATTTCCATCGCAGGTTTGAATTAAGCTCCACTAGCCACAAGGGGGAGCTCACTTGACCGACGCTGCTGTTCCTCCCTGCTTTTCGCCTGTTGAGCAGAACGCCCATCCGTCCTGCTTCCAGTGCTGTGCGGAAAGCAACGTTCTCTGCCTCTTCCCCTGAGGCTGGGCAGCAGACCTCTTCACAGTGTTCTTGTGTCTGGGAGGACAAGTATATGTAAGAAGCTCACCTCGCCACAGCAGTGTTTAGCTGTCAGTCTGGACATGCATGTCTGGGAAGCAAAAAAGTCACTTGGACTGAGACAGCCTCAGAGCCCTCTCTGCAGGACAGCAGCTCTGAGGGCTTAGGGCACTTGTGCCACCAGGCTTTGGAGAGGCTTGCACACACCTCTTGCTGCCATGATGCTCGGGGACTGAAGCGAATGGGCACTTCGCTTTCCATGCTCAGACTGTGGCACGGGAGGCCGACAGACGTACCGCCCCAGAGACGACCCTGGGCCTCTCTGCAGCAGCCGGGAAGTAGCAGGAAGAAAGCGACTTTCTAAACGTCCAAGCTAAATTCGTTGTATGCGGGCTTTTTTCCCCCCGACAGCCAGGCTTCCACAGCAAGGCCTCACGTTAATGGCCACACAGACCAGCATCTGCGCTCGGCCGAGGAGAACTCTACACAGCAGTCTTCACTCAGACGCCTAGCGTGCAGGCGCACAGGACAGACACGGCAAGCACATCGCAAGCTCAGTTTCGGCATCCACTGCAACGACGACAGTGATTCCTTGAATGGGACGCTCTGCCCTGCATTCTTTCAACCACGTAAGCTGAATCCAAAGCTGACCTGCGTCCAACTGCTGTTATTTCAAAGCTTCTTGTTCTGCAGCTTCCCACGTGGCTAGTGCGAACGCCTATTCCCAAGCCCACTTACCACTTTGAGATAGAGGGCGCAGAGAGAGCACCGCCTTCCGCTGCAATGTTTGCTGTTTTCCACACCACACAGGAGCAAAGAGCATGCAAGGCAAAAGCAACCGAGAGTTCTCTCAGGGAGGGGCTCCTCAGTGCACGGTGGAATGCTTCCCCAGCAAAGTCTGGCAATCAGGCTCTCCTGCAGCCGTTTCTGACTCTTTACAGCCGGGGCGTCATCATGGCATTGCTACTAAAGGGATGAGGTGGCCTTTTGCGTCCTCTCCCAGCGCCCTCGGGAACCCAGGACCTCCCGGATGATTCCGAGCCCGTGGAGGAGAGAGCCAAGCACGAAAGGCCATCTTCAGGGTGCTTGAATGCAGAAGTCTTAGGACGGCCCTTAAGCATTTAGCTTTCGAGTCACGGCGTAGGATGGTTTCTCCCTGACCTGAAGATCACAAAGAGGAGAGAGCTGTGCTGCACGTGGTTGGTTCAGGCTGATAGAGCTCTGGCCCAGAGAAACGCTTTGTTCTGATGAGGGGATGAGCAGCTGAAGGAGTCCCAACGGCATCTTCCCTTAAACTAGTTGCAAGTCCTATTCCCAGCACACGTATCTCTTGGACTTCAGCTGGGTGTCAGAGAGGACACCCTGCACACCTACGTTTTTTTGGCCATCCCACCACCGTGTGTGAGTGAGGAGAAAGTGACGGAAAGTGTCAGATCGTGAAGTTAGAGCTCAGTCATCCCCAGCACAATTTCCATCGCAGGTTTGAATTAAGCTCCACTAGCCACAAGGGGGAGCTCACTTGACCGACGCTGCTGTTCCTCCCTGCTTTTCGCCTGTTGAGCAGAACGCCCATCCGTCCTGCTTCCAGTGCTGTGCGGAAAGCAACGTTCTCTGCCTCTTCCCCTGAGGCTGGGCAGCAGACCTCTTCACAGTGTTCTTGTGTCTGGGAGGACAAGTATATGTAAGAAGCTCACCTCGCCACAGCAGTGTTTAGCTGTCAGTCTGGACATGCATGTCTGGGAAGCAAAAAAGTCACTTGGACTGAGACAGCCTCAGAGCCCTCTCTGCAGGACAGCAGCTCTGAGGGCTTAGGGCACTTGTGCCACCAGGCTTTGGAGAGGCTTGCACACACCTCTTGCTGCCATGATGCTCGGGGACTGAAGCGAATGGGCACTTCGCTTTCCATGCTCAGACTGTGGCACGGGAGGCCGACAGACGTACCGCCCCAGAGACGACCCTGGGCCTCTCTGCAGCAGCCGGGAAGTAGCAGGAAGAAAGCGACTTTCTAAACGTCCAAGCTAAATTCGTTGTATGCGGGCTTTTTTCCCCCCGACAGCCAGGCTTCCACAGCAAGGCCTCACGTTAATGGCCACACAGACCAGCATCTGCGCTCGGCCGAGGAGAACTCTACACAGCAGTCTTCACTCAGACGCCTAGCGTGCAGGCGCACAGGACAGACACGGCAAGCACATCGCAAGCTCAGTTTCGGCATCCACTGCAACGACGACAGTGATTCCTTGAATGGGACGCTCTGCCCTGCATTCTTTCACCCACGTAAGCTGAATCCATAGCTGACCTGCGTCCAACTGCTGTTATTTCAAAGCTTCTTGTTCTGCAGCTTCCCACGTGGCTAGTGCGAACGCCTATTCCCAAGCCCACTTACCACTTTGAGATAGAGGGCGCACAGAGAGCACCGCCTTCCGCTGCAATGTTTGCTGTTTTCCACACCACACAGGAGCAAAGAGCATGCAAGGCAAAAGCAACCGAGAGTTCTCTCAGGGAGGGGCTCCTCAGTGCACGGTGGAATGCTTCCCCAGCAAAGTCTGGCAATCAGGCTCTCCTGCAGCCGTTTCTGACTCTTTACAGCCGGGGCGTCATCATGGCATTGCTACTAAAGGGATGAGGTGGCCTTTTGCGTCCTCTCCCAGCGCCCTCGGGAACCCAGGACCTCCCGGATGATTCCGAGCCCGTGGAGGAGAGAGCCAAGCACGAAAGGCCATCTTCAGGGTGCTTGAATGCAGAAGTCTTAGGACGGCCCTTAAGCATTTAGCTTTCGAGTCACGGCGTAGGATGGTTTCTCCCTGACCTGAAGATCACAAAGAGGAGAGAGCTGTGCTGCACGTGGTTGGTTCAGGCTGATAGAGCTCTGGCCCAGAGAAACGCTTTGTTCTGATGAGGGGATGAGCAGCTGAAGGAGTCCCAACGGCATCTTCCCTTAAACTAGTTGCAAGTCCTATTCCCAGCACACGTATCTCTTGGACTTCAGCTGGGTGTCAGAGAGGACACCCTGCACACCTACGTTTTTTTGGCCATCCCACCACCGTGTGTGAGTGAGGAGAAAGTGACGGAAAGTGTCAGATCGTGAAGTTAGAGCTCAGTCATCCCCAGCACAATTTCCATCGCAGGTTTGAATTAAGCTCCACTAGCCACAAGGGGGAGCTCACTTGACCGACGCTGCTGTTCCTCCCTGCTTTTCGCCTGTTGAGCAGAACGCCCATCCGTCCTGCTTCCAGTGCTGTGCGGAAAGCAACGTTCTCTGCCTCTTCCCCTGAGGCTGGGCAGCAGACCTCTTCACAGTGTTCTTGTGTCTGGGAGGACAAGTATATGTAAGAAGCTCACCTCGCCACAGCAGTGTTTAGCTGTCAGTCTGGACATGCATGTCTGGGAAGCAAAAAAGTCACTTGGACTGAGACAGCCTCAGAGCCCTCTCTGCAGGACAGCAGCTCTGAGGGCTTAGGGCACTTGTGCCACCAGGCTTTGGAGAGGCTTGCACACACCTCTTGCTGCCATGATGCTCGGGGACTGAAGCGAATGGGCACTTCGCTTTCCATGCTCAGACTGTGGCACGGGAGGCCGACAGACGTACCGCCCCAGAGACGACCCTGGGCCTCTCTGCAGCAGCCGGGAAGTAGCAGGAAGAAAGCGACTTTCTAAACGTCCAAGCTAAATTCGTTGTATGCGGGCTTTTTTCCCCCCGACAGCCAGGCTTCCACAGCAAGGCCTCACGTTAATGGCCACACAGACCAGCATCTGCGCTCGGCCGAGGAGAACTCTACACAGCAGTCTTCACTCAGACGCCTAGCGTGCAGGCGCACAGGACAGACACGGCAAGCACATCGCAAGCTCAGTTTCGGCATCCACTGCAACGACGACAGTGATTCCTTGAATGGGACGCTCTGCCCTGCATTCTTTCAACCACGTAAGCTGAATCCAAAGCTGACCTGCGTCCAACTGCTGTTATTTCAAAGCTTCTTGTTCTGCAGCTTCCCACGTGGCTAGTGCGAACGCCTATTCCCAAGCCCACTTACCACTTTGAGATAGAGGGCGCACAGAGAGCACCGCCTTCCGCTGCAATGTTTGCTGTTTTCCACACCACACAGGAGCAAAGAGCATGCAAGGCAAAAGCAACCGAGAGTTCTCTCAGGGAGGGGCTCCTCAGTGCACGGTGGAATGCTTCCCCAGCAAAGTCTGGCAATCAGGCTCTCCTGCAGCCGTTTCTGACTCTTTACAGCCGGGGCGTCATCATGGCATTGCTACTAAAGGGATGAGGTGGCCTTTTGCGTCCTCTCCCAGCGCCCTCGGGAACCCAGGACCTCCCGGATGATTCCGAGCCCGTGGAGGAGAGAGCCAAGCACGAAAGGCCATCTTCAGGGTGCTTGAATGCAGAAGTCTTAGGACGGCCCTTAAGCATTTAGCTTTCGAGTCACGGCGTAGGATGGTTTCTCCCTGACCTGAAGATCACAAAGAGGAGAGAGCTGTGCTGCACGTGGTTGGTTCAGGCTGATAGAGCTCTGGCCCAGAGAAACGCTTTGTTCTGATGAGGGGATGAGCAGCTGAAGGAGTCCCAACGGCATCTTCCCTTAAACTAGTTGCAAGTCCTATTCCCAGCACACGTATCTCTTGGACTTCAGCTGGGTGTCAGAGAGGACACCCTGCACACCTACGTTTTTTTGGCCATCCCACCACCGTGTGTGAGTGAGGAGAAAGTGACGGAAAGTGTCAGATCGTGAAGTTAGAGCTCAGTCATCCCCAGCACAATTTCCATCGCAGGTTTGAATTAAGCTCCACTAGCCACAAGGGGGAGCTCACTTGACCGACGCTGCTGTTCCTCCCTGCTTTTCGCCTGTTGAGCAGAACGCCCATCCGTCCTGCTTCCAGTGCTGTGCGGAAAGCAACGTTCTCTGCCTCTTCCCCTGAGGCTGGGCAGCAGACCTCTTCACAGTGTTCTTGTGTCTGGGAGGACAAGTATATGTAAGAAGCTCACCTCGCCACAGCAGTGTTTAGCTGTCAGTCTGGACATGCATGTCTGGGAAGCAAAAAAGTCACTTGGACTGAGACAGCCTCAGAGCCCTCTCTGCAGGACAGCAGCTCTGAGGGCTTAGGGCACTTGTGCCACCAGGCTTTGGAGAGGCTTGCACACACCTCTTGCTGCCATGATGCTCGGGGACTGAAGCGAATGGGCACTTCGCTTTCCATGCTCAGACTGTGGCACGGGAGGCCGACAGACGTACCGCCCCAGAGACGACCCTGGGCCTCTCTGCAGCAGCCGGGAAGTAGCAGGAAGAAAGCGACTTTCTAAACGTCCAAGCTAAATTCGTTGTATGCGGGCTTTTTTCCCCCCGACAGCCAGGCTTCCACAGCAAGGCCTCACGTTAATGGCCACACAGACCAGCATCTGCGCTCGGCCGAGGAGAACTCTACACAGCAGTCTTCACTCAGACGCCTAGCGTGCAGGCGCACAGGACAGACACGGCAAGCACATCGCAAGCTCAGTTTCGGCATCCACTGCAACGACGACAGTGATTCCTTGAATGGGACGCTCTGCCCTGCATTCTTTCAACCACGTAAGCTGAATCCAAAGCTGACCTGCGTCCAACTGCTGTTATTTCAAAGCTTCTTGTTCTGCAGCTTCCCACGTGGCTAGTGCGAACGCCTATTCCCAAGCCCACTTACCACTTTGAGATAGAGGGCGCACAGAGAGCACCGCCTTCCGCTGCAATGTTTGCTGTTTTCCACACCACACAGGAGCAAAGAGCATGCAAGGCAAAAGCAACCGAGAGTTCTCTCAGGGAGGGGCTCCTCAGTGCACGGTGGAATGCTTCCCCAGCAAAGTCTGGCAATCAGGCTCTCCTGCAGCCGTTTCTGACTCTTTACAGCCGGGGCGTCATCATGGCATTGCTACTAAAGGGATGAGGTGGCCTTTTGCGTCCTCTCCCAGCGCCCTCGGGAACCCAGGACCTCCCGGATGATTCCGAGCCCGTGGAGGAGAGAGCCAAGCACGAAAGGCCATCTTCAGGGTGCTTGAATGCAGAAGTCTTAGGACGGCCCTTAAGCATTTAGCTTTCGAGTCACGGCGTAGGATGGTTTCTCCCTGACCTGAAGATCACAAAGAGGAGAGAGCTGTGCTGCACGTGGTTGGTTCAGGCTGATAGAGCTCTGGCCCAGAGAAACGCTTTGTTCTGATGAGGGGATGAGCAGCTGAAGGAGTCCCAACGGCATCTTCCCTTAAACTAGTTGCAAGTCCTATTCCCAGCACACGTATCTCTTGGACTTCAGCTGGGTGTCAGAGAGGACACCCTGCACACCTACGTTTTTTTGGCCATCCCACCACCGTGTGTGAGTGAGGAGAAAGTGACGGAAAGTGTCAGATCGTGAAGTTAGAGCTCAGTCATCCCCAGCACAATTTCCATCGCAGGTTTGAATTAAGCTCCACTAGCCACAAGGGGGAGCTCACTTGACCGACGCTGCTGTTCCTCCCTGCTTTTCGCCTGTTGAGCAGAACGCCCATCCGTCCTGCTTCCAGTGCTGTGCGGAAAGCAACGTTCTCTGCCTCTTCCCCTGAGGCTGGGCAGCAGACCTCTTCACAGTGTTCTTGTGTCTGGGAGGACAAGTATATGTAAGAAGCTCACCTCGCCACAGCAGTGTTTAGCTGTCAGTCTGGACATGCATGTCTGGGAAGCAAAAAAGTCACTTGGACTGAGACAGCCTCAGAGCCCTCTCTGCAGGACAGCAGCTCTGAGGGCTTAGGGCACTTGTGCCACCAGGCTTTGGAGAGGCTTGCACACACCTCTTGCTGCCATGATGCTCGGGGACTGAAGCGAATGGGCACTTCGCTTTCCATGCTCAGACTGTGGCACGGGAGGCCGACAGACGTACCGCCCCAGAGACGACCCTGGGCCTCTCTGCAGCAGCCGGGAAGTAGCAGGAAGAAAGCGACTTTCTAAACGTCCAAGCTAAATTCGTTGTATGCGGGCTTTTTTCCCCCCGACAGCCAGGCTTCCACAGCAAGGCCTCACGTTAATGGCCACACAGACCAGCATCTGCGCTCGGCCGAGGAGAACTCTACACAGCAGTCTTCACTCAGACGCCTAGCGTGCAGGCGCACAGGACAGACACGGCAAGCACATCGCAAGCTCAGTTTCGGCATCCACTGCAACGACGACAGTGATTCCTTGAATGGGACGCTCTGCCCTGCATTCTTTCACCCACGTAAGCTGAATCCATAGCTGACCTGCGTCCAACTGCTGTTATTTCAAAGCTTCTTGTTCTGCAGCTTCCCACGTGGCTAGTGCGAACGCCTATTCCCAAGCCCACTTACCACTTTGAGATAGAGGGCGCACAGAGAGCACCGCCTTCCGCTGCAATGTTTGCTGTTTTCCACACCACACAGGAGCAAAGAGCATGCAAGGCAAAAGCAACCGAGAGTTCTCTCAGGGAGGGGCTCCTCAGTGCACGGTGGAATGCTTCCCCAGCAAAGTCTGGCAATCAGGCTCTCCTGCAGCCGTTTCTGACTCTTTACAGCCGGGGCGTCATCATGGCATTGCTACTAAAGGGATGAGGTGGCCTTTTGCGTCCTCTCCCAGCGCCCTCGGGAACCCAGGACCTCCCGGATGATTCCGAGCCCGTGGAGGAGAGAGCCAAGCACGAAAGGCCATCTTCAGGGTGCTTGAATGCAGAAGTCTTAGGACGGCCCTTAAGCATTTAGCTTTCGAGTCACGGCGTAGGATGGTTTCTCCCTGACCTGAAGATCACAAAGAGGAGAGAGCTGTGCTGCACGTGGTTGGTTCAGGCTGATAGAGCTCTGGCCCAGAGAAACGCTTTGTTCTGATGAGGGGATGAGCAGCTGAAGGAGTCCCAACGGCATCTTCCCTTAAACTAGTTGCAAGTCCTATTCCCAGCACACGTATCTCTTGGACTTCAGCTGGGTGTCAGAGAGGACACCCTGCACACCTACGTTTTTTTGGCCATCCCACCACCGTGTGTGAGTGAGGAGAAAGTGACGGAAAGTGTCAGATCGTGAAGTTAGAGCTCAGTCATCCCCAGCACAATTTCCATCGCAGGTTTGAATTAAGCTCCACTAGCCACAAGGGGGAGCTCACTTGACCGACGCTGCTGTTCCTCCCTGCTTTTCGCCTGTTGAGCAGAACGCCCATCCGTCCTGCTTCCAGTGCTGTGCGGAAAGCAACGTTCTCTGCCTCTTCCCCTGAGGCTGGGCAGCAGACCTCTTCACAGTGTTCTTGTGTCTGGGAGGACAAGTATATGTAAGAAGCTCACCTCGCCACAGCAGTGTTTAGCTGTCAGTCTGGACATGCATGTCTGGGAAGCAAAAAAGTCACTTGGACTGAGACAGCCTCAGAGCCCTCTCTGCAGGACAGCAGCTCTGAGGGCTTAGGGCACTTGTGCCACCAGGCTTTGGAGAGGCTTGCACACACCTCTTGCTGCCATGATGCTCGGGGACTGAAGCGAATGGGCACTTCGCTTTCCATGCTCAGACTGTGGCACGGGAGGCCGACAGACGTACCGCCCCAGAGACGACCCTGGGCCTCTCTGCAGCAGCCGGGAAGTAGCAGGAAGAAAGCGACTTTCTAAACGTCCAAGCTAAATTCGTTGTATGCGGGCTTTTTTCCCCCCGACAGCCAGGCTTCCACAGCAAGGCCTCACGTTAATGGCCACACAGACCAGCATCTGCGCTCGGCCGAGGAGAACTCTACACAGCAGTCTTCACTCAGACGCCTAGCGTGCAGGCGCACAGGACAGACACGGCAAGCACATCGCAAGCTCAGTTTCGGCATCCACTGCAACGACGACAGTGATTCCTTGAATGGGACGCTCTGCCCTGCATTCTTTCAACCACGTAAGCTGAATCCAAAGCTGACCTGCGTCCAACTGCTGTTATTTCAAAGCTTCTTGTTCTGCAGCTTCCCACGTGGCTAGTGCGAACGCCTATTCCCAAGCCCACTTACCACTTTGAGATAGAGGGCGCACAGAGAGCACCGCCTTCCGCTGCAATGTTTGCTGTTTTCCACACCACACAGGAGCAAAGAGCATGCAAGGCAAAAGCAACCGAGAGTTCTCTCAGGGAGGGGCTCCTCAGTGCACGGTGGAATGCTTCCCCAGCAAAGTCTGGCAATCAGGCTCTCCTGCAGCCGTTTCTGACTCTTTACAGCCGGGGCGTCATCATGGCATTGCTACTAAAGGGATGAGGTGGCCTTTTGCGTCCTCTCCCAGCGCCCTCGGGAACCCAGGACCTCCCGGATGATTCCGAGCCCGTGGAGGAGAGAGCCAAGCACGAAAGGCCATCTTCAGGGTGCTTGAATGCAGAAGTCTTAGGACGGCCCTTAAGCATTTAGCTTTCGAGTCACGGCGTAGGATGGTTTCTCCCTGACCTGAAGATCACAAAGAGGAGAGAGCTGTGCTGCACGTGGTTGCTTCAGGCTGATAGAGCTCTGGCCCAGAGAAACGCTTTGTTCTGATGAGGGGATGAGCAGCTGAAGGAGTCCCAACGGCATCTTCCCTTAAACTAGTTGCAAGTCCTATTCCCAGCACACGTATCTCTTGGACTTCAGCTGGGTGTCAGAGAGGACACCCTGCACACCTACGTTTTTTTGGCCATCCCACCACCGTGTGTGAGTGAGGAGAAAGTGACGGAAAGTGTCAGATCGTGAAGTTAGAGCTCAGTCATCCCCAGCACAATTTCCATCGCAGGTTTGAATTAAGCTCCACTAGCCACAAGGGGGAGCTCACTTGACCGACGCTGCTGTTCCTCCCTGCTTTTCGCCTGTTGAGCAGAACGCCCATCCGTCCTGCTTCCAGTGCTGTGCGGAAAGCAACGTTCTCTGCCTCTTCCCCTGAGGCTGGGCAGCAGACCTCTTCACAGTGTTCTTGTGTCTGGGAGGACAAGTATATGTAAGAAGCTCACCTCGCCACAGCAGTGTTTAGCTGTCAGTCTGGACATGCATGTCTGGGAAGCAAAAAAGTCACTTGGACTGAGACAGCCTCAGAGCCCTCTCTGCAGGACAGCAGCTCTGAGGGCTTAGGGCACTTGTGCCACCAGGCTTTGGAGAGGCTTGCACACACCTCTTGCTGCCATGATGCTCGGGGACTGAAGCGAATGGGCACTTCGCTTTCCATGCTCAGACTGTGGCACGGGAGGCCGACAGACGTACCGCCCCAGAGACGACCCTGGGCCTCTCTGCAGCAGCCGGGAAGTAGCAGGAAGAAAGCGACTTTCTAAACGTCCAAGCTAAATTCGTTGTATGCGGGCTTTTTTCCCCCCGACAGCCAGGCTTCCACAGCAAGGCCTCACGTTAATGGCCACACAGACCAGCATCTGCGCTCGGCCGAGGAGAACTCTACACAGCAGTCTTCACTCAGACGCCTAGCGTGCAGGCGCACAGGACAGACACGGCAAGCACATCGCAAGCTCAGTTTCGGCATCCACTGCAACGACGACAGTGATTCCTTGAATGGGACGCTCTGCCCTGCATTCTTTCAACCACGTAAGCTGAATCCAAAGCTGACCTGCGTCCAACTGCTGTTATTTCAAAGCTTCTTGTTCTGCAGCTTCCCACGTGGCTAGTGCGAACGCCTATTCCCAAGCCCACTTACCACTTTGAGATAGAGGGCGCACAGAGAGCACCGCCTTCCGCTGCAATGTTTGCTGTTTTCCACACCACACAGGAGCAAAGAGCATGCAAGGCAAAAGCAACCGAGAGTTCTCTCAGGGAGGGGCTCCTCAGTGCACGGTGGAATGCTTCCCCAGCAAAGTCTGGCAATCAGGCTCTCCTGCAGCCGTTTCTGACTCTTTACAGCCGGGGCGTCATCATGGCATTGCTACTAAAGGGATGAGGTGGCCTTTTGCGTCCTCTCCCAGCGCCCTCGGGAACCCAGGACCTCCCGGATGATTCCGAGCCCGTGGAGGAGAGAGCCAAGCACGAAAGGCCATCTTCAGGGTGCTTGAATGCAGAAGTCTTAGGACGGCCCTTAAGCATTTAGCTTTCGAGTCACGGCGTAGGATGGTTTCTCCCTGACCTGAAGATCACAAAGAGGAGAGAGCTGTGCTGCACGTGGTTGGTTCAGGCTGATAGAGCTCTGGCCCAGAGAAACGCTTTGTTCTGATGAGGGGATGAGCAGCTGAAGGAGTCCCAACGGCATCTTCCCTTAAACTAGTTGCAAGTCCTATTCCCAGCACACGTATCTCTTGGACTTCAGCTGGGTGTCAGAGAGGACACCCTGCACACCTACGTTTTTTTGGCCATCCCACCACCGTGTGTGAGTGAGGAGAAAGTGACGGAAAGTGTCAGATCGTGAAGTTAGAGCTCAGTCATCCCCAGCACAATTTCCATCGCAGGTTTGAATTAAGCTCCACTAGCCACAAGGGGGAGCTCACTTGACCGACGCTGCTGTTCCTC
Organism: Manis pentadactyla; assembly: GCF_030020395.1. Taxonomy (NCBI): domain Eukaryota; kingdom Metazoa; phylum Chordata; class Mammalia; order Pholidota; family Manidae; genus Manis; species Manis pentadactyla. Next base: position 17,827 of record NW_026645002.1, on the reverse strand, counting down.
CCTGCTTTTCGCCTGTTGAGCAGAACGCCCATCCGTCCTGCTTCCAGTGCTGTGCGGAAAGCAACGTTCTCTGCCTCTTCCCCTGAGGCTGGGCAGCAGACCTCTTCACAGTGTTCTTGTGTCTGGGAGGACAAGTATATGTAAGAAGCTCACCTCGCCACAGCAGTGTTTAGCTGTCAGTCTGGACATGCATGTCTGGGAAGCAAAAAAGTCACTTGGACTGAGACAGCCTCAGAGCCCTCTCTGCAGGACAGCAGCTCTGAGGGCTTAGGGCACTTGTGCCACCAGGCTTTGGAGAGGCTTGCACACACCTCTTGCTGCCATGATGCTCGGGGACTGAAGCGAATGGGCACTTCGCTTTCCATGCTCAGACTGTGGCACGGGAGGCCGACAGACGTACCGCCCCAGAGACGACCCTGGGCCTCTCTGCAGCAGCCGGGAAGTAGCAGGAAGAAAGCGACTTTCTAAACGTCCAAGCTAAATTCGTTGTATGCGGGCTTTTTTCCCCCCGACAGCCAGGCTTCCACAGCAAGGCCTCACGTTAATGGCCACACAGACCAGCATCTGCGCTCGGCCGAGGAGAACTCTACACAGCAGTCTTCACTCAGACGCCTAGCGTGCAGGCGCACAGGACAGACACGGCAAGCACATCGCAAGCTCAGTTTCGGCATCCACTGCAACGACGACAGTGATTCCTTGAATGGGACGCTCTGCCCTGCATTCTTTCAACCACGTAAGCTGAATCCAAAGCTGACCTGCGTCCAACTGCTGTTATTTCAAAGCTTCTTGTTCTGCAGCTTCCCACGTGGCTAGTGCGAACGCCTATTCCCAAGCCCACTTACCACTTTGAGATAGAGGGCGCAGAGAGAGCACCGCCTTCCGCTGCAATGTTTGCTGTTTTCCACACCACACAGGAGCAAAGAGCATGCAAGGCAAAAGCAACCGAGAGTTCTCTCAGGGAGGGGCTCCTCAGTGCACGGTGGAATGCTTCCCCAGCAAAGTCTGGCAATCAGGCTCTCCTGCAGCCGTTTCTGACTCTTTACAGCCGGGGCGTCATCATGGCATTGCTACTAAAGGGATGAGGTGGCCTTTTGCGTCCTCTCCCAGCGCCCTCGGGAACCCAGGACCTCCCGGATGATTCCGAGCCCGTGGAGGAGAGAGCCAAGCACGAAAGGCCATCTTCAGGGTGCTTGAATGCAGAAGTCTTAGGACGGCCCTTAAGCATTTAGCTTTCGAGTCACGGCGTAGGATGGTTTCTCCCTGACCTGAAGATCACAAAGAGGAGAGAGCTGTGCTGCACGTGGTTGGTTCAGGCTGATAGAGCTCTGGCCCAGAGAAACGCTTTGTTCTGATGAGGGGATGAGCAGCTGAAGGAGTCCCAACGGCATCTTCCCTTAAACTAGTTGCAAGTCCTATTCCCAGCACACGTATCTCTTGGACTTCAGCTGGGTGTCAGAGAGGACACCCTGCACACCTACGTTTTTTTGGCCATCCCACCACCGTGTGTGAGTGAGGAGAAAGTGACGGAAAGTGTCAGATCGTGAAGTTAGAGCTCAGTCATCCCCAGCACAATTTCCATCGCAGGTTTGAATTAAGCTCCACTAGCCACAAGGGGGAGCTCACTTGACCGACGCTGCTGTTCCTCCCTGCTTTTCGCCTGTTGAGCAGAACGCCCATCCGTCCTGCTTCCAGTGCTGTGCGGAAAGCAACGTTCTCTGCCTCTTCCCCTGAGGCTGGGCAGCAGACCTCTTCACAGTGTTCTTGTGTCTGGGAGGACAAGTATATGTAAGAAGCTCACCTCGCCACAGCAGTGTTTAGCTGTCAGTCTGGACATGCATGTCTGGGAAGCAAAAAAGTCACTTGGACTGAGACAGCCTCAGAGCCCTCTCTGCAGGACAGCAGCTCTGAGGGCTTAGGGCACTTGTGCCACCAGGCTTTGGAGAGGCTTGCACACACCTCTTGCTGCCATGATGCTCGGGGACTGAAGCGAATGGGCACTTCGCTTTCCATGCTCAGACTGTGGCACGGGAGGCCGACAGACGTACCGCCCCAGAGACGACCCTGGGCCTCTCTGCAGCAGCCGGGAAGTAGCAGGAAGAAAGCGACTTTCTAAACGTCCAAGCTAAATTCGTTGTATGCGGGCTTTTTTCCCCCCGACAGCCAGGCTTCCACAGCAAGGCCTCACGTTAATGGCCACACAGACCAGCATCTGCGCTCGGCCGAGGAGAACTCTACACAGCAGTCTTCACTCAGACGCCTAGCGTGCAGGCGCACAGGACAGACACGGCAAGCACATCGCAAGCTCAGTTTCGGCATCCACTGCAACGACGACAGTGATTCCTTGAATGGGACGCTCTGCCCTGCATTCTTTCACCCACGTAAGCTGAATCCATAGCTGACCTGCGTCCAACTGCTGTTATTTCAAAGCTTCTTGTTCTGCAGCTTCCCACGTGGCTAGTGCGAACGCCTATTCCCAAGCCCACTTACCACTTTGAGATAGAGGGCGCACAGAGAGCACCGCCTTCCGCTGCAATGTTTGCTGTTTTCCACACCACACAGGAGCAAAGAGCATGCAAGGCAAAAGCAACCGAGAGTTCTCTCAGGGAGGGGCTCCTCAGTGCACGGTGGAATGCTTCCCCAGCAAAGTCTGGCAATCAGGCTCTCCTGCAGCCGTTTCTGACTCTTTACAGCCGGGGCGTCATCATGGCATTGCTACTAAAGGGATGAGGTGGCCTTTTGCGTCCTCTCCCAGCGCCCTCGGGAACCCAGGACCTCCCGGATGATTCCGAGCCCGTGGAGGAGAGAGCCAAGCACGAAAGGCCATCTTCAGGGTGCTTGAATGCAGAAGTCTTAGGACGGCCCTTAAGCATTTAGCTTTCGAGTCACGGCGTAGGATGGTTTCTCCCTGACCTGAAGATCACAAAGAGGAGAGAGCTGTGCTGCACGTGGTTGCTTCAGGCTGATAGAGCTCTGGCCCAGAGAAACGCTTTGTTCTGATGAGGGGATGAGCAGCTGAAGGAGTCCCAACGGCATCTTCCCTTAAACTAGTTGCAAGTCCTATTCCCAGCACACGTATCTCTTGGACTTCAGCTGGGTGTCAGAGAGGACACCCTGCACACCTACGTTTTTTTGGCCATCCCACCACCGTGTGTGAGTGAGGAGAAAGTGACGGAAAGTGTCAGATCGTGAAGTTAGAGCTCAGTCATCCCCAGCACAATTTCCATCGCAGGTTTGAATTAAGCTCCACTAGCCACAAGGGGGAGCTCACTTGACCGACGCTGCTGTTCCTCCCTGCTTTTCGCCTGTTGAGCAGAACGCCCATCCGTCCTGCTTCCAGTGCTGTGCGGAAAGCAACGTTCTCTGCCTCTTCCCCTGAGGCTGGGCAGCAGACCTCTTCACAGTGTTCTTGTGTCTGGGAGGACAAGTATATGTAAGAAGCTCACCTCGCCACAGCAGTGTTTAGCTGTCAGTCTGGACATGCATGTCTGGGAAGCAAAAAAGTCACTTGGACTGAGACAGCCTCAGAGCCCTCTCTGCAGGACAGCAGCTCTGAGGGCTTAGGGCACTTGTGCCACCAGGCTTTGGAGAGGCTTGCACACACCTCTTGCTGCCATGATGCTCGGGGACTGAAGCGAATGGGCACTTCGCTTTCCATGCTCAGACTGTGGCACGGGAGGCCGACAGACGTACCGCCCCAGAGACGACCCTGGGCCTCTCTGCAGCAGCCGGGAAGTAGCAGGAAGAAAGCGACTTTCTAAACGTCCAAGCTAAATTCGTTGTATGCGGGCTTTTTTCCCCCCGACAGCCAGGCTTCCACAGCAAGGCCTCACGTTAATGGCCACACAGACCAGCATCTGCGCTCGGCCGAGGAGAACTCTACACAGCAGTCTTCACTCAGACGCCTAGCGTGCAGGCGCACAGGACAGACACGGCAAGCACATCGCAAGCTCAGTTTCGGCATCCACTGCAACGACGACAGTGATTCCTTGAATGGGACGCTCTGCCCTGCATTCTTTCAACCACGTAAGCTGAATCCAAAGCTGACCTGCGTCCAACTGCTGTTATTTCAAAGCTTCTTGTTCTGCAGCTTCCCACGTGGCTAGTGCGAACGCCTATTCCCAAGCCCACTTACCACTTTGAGATAGAGGGCGCAGAGAGAGCACCGCCTTCCGCTGCAATGTTTGCTGTTTTCCACACCACACAGGAGCAAAGAGCATGCAAGGCAAAAGCAACCGAGAGTTCTCTCAGGGAGGGGCTCCTCAGTGCACGGTGGAATGCTTCCCCAGCAAAGTCTGGCAATCAGGCTCTCCTGCAGCCGTTTCTGACTCTTTACAGCCGGGGCGTCATCATGGCATTGCTACTAAAGGGATGAGGTGGCCTTTTGCGTCCTCTCCCAGCGCCCTCGGGAACCCAGGACCTCCCGGATGATTCCGAGCCCGTGGAGGAGAGAGCCAAGCACGAAAGGCCATCTTCAGGGTGCTTGAATGCAGAAGTCTTAGGACGGCCCTTAAGCATTTAGCTTTCGAGTCACGGCGTAGGATGGTTTCTCCCTGACCTGAAGATCACAAAGAGGAGAGAGCTGTGCTGCACGTGGTTGGTTCAGGCTGATAGAGCTCTGGCCCAGAGAAACGCTTTGTTCTGATGAGGGGATGAGCAGCTGAAGGAGTCCCAACGGCATCTTCCCTTAAACTAGTTGCAAGTCCTATTCCCAGCACACGTATCTCTTGGACTTCAGCTGGGTGTCAGAGAGGACACCCTGCACACCTACGTTTTTTTGGCCATCCCACCACCGTGTGTGAGTGAGGAGAAAGTGACGGAAAGTGTCAGATCGTGAAGTTAGAGCTCAGTCATCCCCAGCACAATTTCCATCGCAGGTTTGAATTAAGCTCCACTAGCCACAAGGGGGAGCTCACTTGACCGACGCTGCTGTTCCTCCCTGCTTTTCGCCTGTTGAGCAGAACGCCCATCCGTCCTGCTTCCAGTGCTGTGCGGAAAGCAACGTTCTCTGCCTCTTCCCCTGAGGCTGGGCAGCAGACCTCTTCACAGTGTTCTTGTGTCTGGGAGGACAAGTATATGTAAGAAGCTCACCTCGCCACAGCAGTGTTTAGCTGTCAGTCTGGACATGCATGTCTGGGAAGCAAAAAAGTCACTTGGACTGAGACAGCCTCAGAGCCCTCTCTGCAGGACAGCAGCTCTGAGGGCTTAGGGCACTTGTGCCACCAGGCTTTGGAGAGGCTTGCACACACCTCTTGCTGCCATGATGCTCGGGGACTGAAGCGAATGGGCACTTCGCTTTCCATGCTCAGACTGTGGCACGGGAGGCCGACAGACGTACCGCCCCAGAGACGACCCTGGGCCTCTCTGCAGCAGCCGGGAAGTAGCAGGAAGAAAGCGACTTTCTAAACGTCCAAGCTAAATTCGTTGTATGCGGGCTTTTTTCCCCCCGACAGCCAGGCTTCCACAGCAAGGCCTCACGTTAATGGCCACACAGACCAGCATCTGCGCTCGGCCGAGGAGAACTCTACACAGCAGTCTTCACTCAGACGCCTAGCGTGCAGGCGCACAGGACAGACACGGCAAGCACATCGCAAGCTCAGTTTCGGCATCCACTGCAACGACGACAGTGATTCCTTGAATGGGACGCTCTGCCCTGCATTCTTTCACCCACGTAAGCTGAATCCATAGCTGACCTGCGTCCAACTGCTGTTATTTCAAAGCTTCTTGTTCTGCAGCTTCCCACGTGGCTAGTGCGAACGCCTATTCCCAAGCCCACTTACCACTTTGAGATAGAGGGCGCACAGAGAGCACCGCCTTCCGCTGCAATGTTTGCTGTTTTCCACACCACACAGGAGCAAAGAGCATGCAAGGCAAAAGCAACCGAGAGTTCTCTCAGGGAGGGGCTCCTCAGTGCACGGTGGAATGCTTCCCCAGCAAAGTCTGGCAATCAGGCTCTCCTGCAGCCGTTTCTGACTCTTTACAGCCGGGGCGTCATCATGGCATTGCTACTAAAGGGATGAGGTGGCCTTTTGCGTCCTCTCCCAGCGCCCTCGGGAACCCAGGACCTCCCGGATGATTCCGAGCCCGTGGAGGAGAGAGCCAAGCACGAAAGGCCATCTTCAGGGTGCTTGAATGCAGAAGTCTTAGGACGGCCCTTAAGCATTTAGCTTTCGAGTCACGGCGTAGGATGGTTTCTCCCTGACCTGAAGATCACAAAGAGGAGAGAGCTGTGCTGCACGTGGTTGCTTCAGGCTGATAGAGCTCTGGCCCAGAGAAACGCTTTGTTCTGATGAGGGGATGAGCAGCTGAAGGAGTCCCAACGGCATCTTCCCTTAAACTAGTTGCAAGTCCTATTCCCAGCACACGTATCTCTTGGACTTCAGCTGGGTGTCAGAGAGGACACCCTGCACACCTACGTTTTTTTGGCCATCCCACCACCGTGTGTGAGTGAGGAGAAAGTGACGGAAAGTGTCAGATCGTGAAGTTAGAGCTCAGTCATCCCCAGCACAATTTCCATCGCAGGTTTGAATTAAGCTCCACTAGCCACAAGGGGGAGCTCACTTGACCGACGCTGCTGTTCCTCCCTGCTTTTCGCCTGTTGAGCAGAACGCCCATCCGTCCTGCTTCCAGTGCTGTGCGGAAAGCAACGTTCTCTGCCTCTTCCCCTGAGGCTGGGCAGCAGACCTCTTCACAGTGTTCTTGTGTCTGGGAGGACAAGTATATGTAAGAAGCTCACCTCGCCACAGCAGTGTTTAGCTGTCAGTCTGGACATGCATGTCTGGGAAGCAAAAAAGTCACTTGGACTGAGACAGCCTCAGAGCCCTCTCTGCAGGACAGCAGCTCTGAGGGCTTAGGGCACTTGTGCCACCAGGCTTTGGAGAGGCTTGCACACACCTCTTGCTGCCATGATGCTCGGGGACTGAAGCGAATGGGCACTTCGCTTTCCATGCTCAGACTGTGGCACGGGAGGCCGACAGACGTACCGCCCCAGAGACGACCCTGGGCCTCTCTGCAGCAGCCGGGAAGTAGCAGGAAGAAAGCGACTTTCTAAACGTCCAAGCTAAATTCGTTGTATGCGGGCTTTTTTCCCCCCGACAGCCAGGCTTCCACAGCAAGGCCTCACGTTAATGGCCACACAGACCAGCATCTGCGCTCGGCCGAGGAGAACTCTACACAGCAGTCTTCACTCAGACGCCTAGCGTGCAGGCGCACAGGACAGACACGGCAAGCACATCGCAAGCTCAGTTTCGGCATCCACTGCAACGACGACAGTGATTCCTTGAATGGGACGCTCTGCCCTGCATTCTTTCAACCACGTAAGCTGAATCCAAAGCTGACCTGCGTCCAACTGCTGTTATTTCAAAGCTTCTTGTTCTGCAGCTTCCCACGTGGCTAGTGCGAACGCCTATTCCCAAGCCCACTTACCACTTTGAGATAGAGGGCGCACAGAGAGCACCGCCTTCCGCTGCAATGTTTGCTGTTTTCCACACCACACAGGAGCAAAGAGCATGCAAGGCAAAAGCAACCGAGAGTTCTCTCAGGGAGGGGCTCCTCAGTGCACGGTGGAATGCTTCCCCAGCAAAGTCTGGCAATCAGGCTCTCCTGCAGCCGTTTCTGACTCTTTACAGCCGGGGCGTCATCATGGCATTGCTACTAAAGGGATGAGGTGGCCTTTTGCGTCCTCTCCCAGCGCCCTCGGGAACCCAGGACCTCCCGGATGATTCCGAGCCCGTGGAGGAGAGAGCCAAGCACGAAAGGCCATCTTCAGGGTGCTTGAATGCAGAAGTCTTAGGACGGCCCTTAAGCATTTAGCTTTCGAGTCACGGCGTAGGATGGTTTCTCCCTGACCTGAAGATCACAAAGAGGAGAGAGCTGTGCTGCACGTGGTTGGTTCAGGCTGATAGAGCTCTGGCCCAGAGAAACGCTTTGTTCTGATGAGGGGATGAGCAGCTGAAGGAGTCCCAACGGCATCTTCCCTTAAACTAGTTGCAAGTCCTATTCCCAGCACACGTATCTCTTGGACTTCAGCTGGGTGTCAGAGAGGACACCCTGCACACCTACGTTTTTTTGGCCATCCCACCACCGTGTGTGAGTGAGGAGAAAGTGACGGAAAGTGTCAGATCGTGAAGTTAGAGCTCAGTCATCCCCAGCACAATTTCCATCGCAGGTTTGAATTAAGCTCCACTAGCCACAAGGGGGAGCTCACTTGACCGACGCTGCTGTTCCTCCCTGCTTTTCGCCTGTTGAGCAGAACGCCCATCCGTCCTGCTTCCAGTGCTGTGCGGAAAGCAACGTTCTCTGCCTCTTCCCCTGAGGCTGGGCAGCAGACCTCTTCACAGTGTTCTTGTGTCTGGGAGGACAAGTATATGTAAGAAGCTCACCTCGCCACAGCAGTGTTTAGCTGTCAGTCTGGACATGCATGTCTGGGAAGCAAAAAAGTCACTTGGACTGAGACAGCCTCAGAGCCCTCTCTGCAGGACAGCAGCTCTGAGGGCTTAGGGCACTTGTGCCACCAGGCTTTGGAGAGGCTTGCACACACCTCTTGCTGCCATGATGCTCGGGGACTGAAGCGAATGGGCACTTCGCTTTCCATGCTCAGACTGTGGCACGGGAGGCCGACAGACGTACCGCCCCAGAGACGACCCTGGGCCTCTCTGCAGCAGCCGGGAAGTAGCAGGAAGAAAGCGACTTTCTAAACGTCCAAGCTAAATTCGTTGTATGCGGGCTTTTTTCCCCCCGACAGCCAGGCTTCCACAGCAAGGCCTCACGTTAATGGCCACACAGACCAGCATCTGCGCTCGGCCGAGGAGAACTCTACACAGCAGTCTTCACTCAGACGCCTAGCGTGCAGGCGCACAGGACAGACACGGCAAGCACATCGCAAGCTCAGTTTCGGCATCCACTGCAACGACGACAGTGATTCCTTGAATGGGACGCTCTGCCCTGCATTCTTTCAACCACGTAAGCTGAATCCAAAGCTGACCTGCGTCCAACTGCTGTTATTTCAAAGCTTCTTGTTCTGCAGCTTCCCACGTGGCTAGTGCGAACGCCTATTCCCAAGCCCACTTACCACTTTGAGATAGAGGGCGCACAGAGAGCACCGCCTTCCGCTGCAATGTTTGCTGTTTTCCACACCACACAGGAGCAAAGAGCATGCAAGGCAAAAGCAACCGAGAGTTCTCTCAGGGAGGGGCTCCTCAGTGCACGGTGGAATGCTTCCCCAGCAAAGTCTGGCAATCAGGCTCTCCTGCAGCCGTTTCTGACTCTTTACAGCCGGGGCGTCATCATGGCATTGCTACTAAAGGGATGAGGTGGCCTTTTGCGTCCTCTCCCAGCGCCCTCGGGAACCCAGGACCTCCCGGATGATTCCGAGCCCGTGGAGGAGAGAGCCAAGCACGAAAGGCCATCTTCAGGGTGCTTGAATGCAGAAGTCTTAGGACGGCCCTTAAGCATTTAGCTTTCGAGTCACGGCGTAGGATGGTTTCTCCCTGACCTGAAGATCACAAAGAGGAGAGAGCTGTGCTGCACGTGGTTGGTTCAGGCTGATAGAGCTCTGGCCCAGAGAAACGCTTTGTTCTGATGAGGGGATGAGCAGCTGAAGGAGTCCCAACGGCATCTTCCCTTAAACTAGTTGCAAGTCCTATTCCCAGCACACGTATCTCTTGGACTTCAGCTGGGTGTCAGAGAGGACACCCTGCACACCTACGTTTTTTTGGCCATCCCACCACCGTGTGTGAGTGAGGAGAAAGTGACGGAAAGTGTCAGATCGTGAAGTTAGAGCTCAGTCATCCCCAGCACAATTTCCATCGCAGGTTTGAATTAAGCTCCACTAGCCACAAGGGGGAGCTCACTTGACCGACGCTGCTGTTCCTCCCTGCTTTTCGCCTGTTGAGCAGAACGCCCATCCGTCCTGCTTCCAGTGCTGTGCGGAAAGCAACGTTCTCTGCCTCTTCCCCTGAGGCTGGGCAGCAGACCTCTTCACAGTGTTCTTGTGTCTGGGAGGACAAGTATATGTAAGAAGCTCACCTCGCCACAGCAGTGTTTAGCTGTCAGTCTGGACATGCATGTCTGGGAAGCAAAAAAGTCACTTGGACTGAGACAGCCTCAGAGCCCTCTCTGCAGGACAGCAGCTCTGAGGGCTTAGGGCACTTGTGCCACCAGGCTTTGGAGAGGCTTGCACACACCTCTTGCTGCCATGATGCTCGGGGACTGAAGCGAATGGGCACTTCGCTTTCCATGCTCAGACTGTGGCACGGGAGGCCGACAGACGTACCGCCCCAGAGACGACCCTGGGCCTCTCTGCAGCAGCCGGGAAGTAGCAGGAAGAAAGCGACTTTCTAAACGTCCAAGCTAAATTCGTTGTATGCGGGCTTTTTTCCCCCCGACAGCCAGGCTTCCACAGCAAGGCCTCACGTTAATGGCCACACAGACCAGCATCTGCGCTCGGCCGAGGAGAACTCTACACAGCAGTCTTCACTCAGACGCCTAGCGTGCAGGCGCACAGGACAGACACGGCAAGCACATCGCAAGCTCAGTTTCGGCATCCACTGCAACGACGACAGTGATTCCTTGAATGGGACGCTCTGCCCTGCATTCTTTCAACCACGTAAGCTGAATCCAAAGCTGACCTGCGTCCAACTGCTGTTATTTCAAAGCTTCTTGTTCTGCAGCTTCCCACGTGGCTAGTGCGAACGCCTATTCCCAAGCCCACTTACCACTTTGAGATAGAGGGCGCACAGAGAGCACCGCCTTCCGCTGCAATGTTTGCTGTTTTCCACACCACACAGGAGCAAAGAGCATGCAAGGCAAAAGCAACCGAGAGTTCTCTCAGGGAGGGGCTCCTCAGTGCACGGTGGAATGCTTCCCCAGCAAAGTCTGGCAATCAGGCTCTCCTGCAGCCGTTTCTGACTCTTTACAGCCGGGGCGTCATCATGGCATTGCTACTAAAGGGATGAGGTGGCCTTTTGCGTCCTCTCCCAGCGCCCTCGGGAACCCAGGACCTCCCGGATGATTCCGAGCCCGTGGAGGAGAGAGCCAAGCACGAAAGGCCATCTTCAGGGTGCTTGAATGCAGAAGTCTTAGGACGGCCCTTAAGCATTTAGCTTTCGAGTCACGGCGTAGGATGGTTTCTCCCTGACCTGAAGATCACAAAGAGGAGAGAGCTGTGCTGCACGTGGTTGGTTCAGGCTGATAGAGCTCTGGCCCAGAGAAACGCTTTGTTCTGATGAGGGGATGAGCAGCTGAAGGAGTCCCAACGGCATCTTCCCTTAAACTAGTTGCAAGTCCTATTCCCAGCACACGTATCTCTTGGACTTCAGCTGGGTGTCAGAGAGGACACCCTGCACACCTACGTTTTTTTGGCCATCCCACCACCGTGTGTGAGTGAGGAGAAAGTGACGGAAAGTGTCAGATCGTGAAGTTAGAGCTCAGTCATCCCCAGCACAATTTCCATCGCAGGTTTGAATTAAGCTCCACTAGCCACAAGGGGGAGCTCACTTGACCGACGCTGCTGTTCCTCCCTGCTTTTCGCCTGTTGAGCAGAACGCCCATCCGTCCTGCTTCCAGTGCTGTGCGGAAAGCAACGTTCTCTGCCTCTTCCCCTGAGGCTGGGCAGCAGACCTCTTCACAGTGTTCTTGTGTCTGGGAGGACAAGTATATGTAAGAAGCTCACCTCGCCACAGCAGTGTTTAGCTGTCAGTCTGGACATGCATGTCTGGGAAGCAAAAAAGTCACTTGGACTGAGACAGCCTCAGAGCCCTCTCTGCAGGACAGCAGCTCTGAGGGCTTAGGGCACTTGTGCCACCAGGCTTTGGAGAGGCTTGCACACACCTCTTGCTGCCATGATGCTCGGGGACTGAAGCGAATGGGCACTTCGCTTTCCATGCTCAGACTGTGGCACGGGAGGCCGACAGACGTACCGCCCCAGAGACGACCCTGGGCCTCTCTGCAGCAGCCGGGAAGTAGCAGGAAGAAAGCGACTTTCTAAACGTCCAAGCTAAATTCGTTGTATGCGGGCTTTTTTCCCCCCGACAGCCAGGCTTCCACAGCAAGGCCTCACGTTAATGGCCACACAGACCAGCATCTGCGCTCGGCCGAGGAGAACTCTACACAGCAGTCTTCACTCAGACGCCTAGCGTGCAGGCGCACAGGACAGACACGGCAAGCACATCGCAAGCTCAGTTTCGGCATCCACTGCAACGACGACAGTGATTCCTTGAATGGGACGCTCTGCCCTGCATTCTTTCAACCACGTAAGCTGAATCCAAAGCTGACCTGCGTCCAACTGCTGTTATTTCAAAGCTTCTTGTTCTGCAGCTTCCCACGTGGCTAGTGCGAACGCCTATTCCCAAGCCCACTTACCACTTTGAGATAGAGGGCGCACAGAGAGCACCGCCTTCCGCTGCAATGTTTGCTGTTTTCCACACCACACAGGAGCAAAGAGCATGCAAGGCAAAAGCAACCGAGAGTTCTCTCAGGGAGGGGCTCCTCAGTGCACGGTGGAATGCTTCCCCAGCAAAGTCTGGCAATCAGGCTCTCCTGCAGCCGTTTCTGACTCTTTACAGCCGGGGCGTCATCATGGCATTGCTACTAAAGGGATGAGGTGGCCTTTTGCGTCCTCTCCCAGCGCCCTCGGGAACCCAGGACCTCCCGGATGATTCCGAGCCCGTGGAGGAGAGAGCCAAGCACGAAAGGCCATCTTCAGGGTGCTTGAATGCAGAAGTCTTAGGACGGCCCTTAAGCATTTAGCTTTCGAGTCACGGCGTAGGATGGTTTCTCCCTGACCTGAAGATCACAAAGAGGAGAGAGCTGTGCTGCACGTGGTTGGTTCAGGCTGATAGAGCTCTGGCCCAGAGAAACGCTTTGTTCTGATGAGGGGATGAGCAGCTGAAGGAGTCCCAACGGCATCTTCCCTTAAACTAGTTGCAAGTCCTATTCCCAGCACACGTATCTCTTGGACTTCAGCTGGGTGTCAGAGAGGACACCCTGCACACCTACGTTTTTTTGGCCATCCCACCACCGTGTGTGAGTGAGGAGAAAGTGACGGAAAGTGTCAGATCGTGAAGTTAGAGCTCAGTCATCCCCAGCACAATTTCCATCGCAGGTTTGAATTAAGCTCCACTAGCCACAAGGGGGAGCTCACTTGACCGACGCTGCTGTTCCTCCCTGCTTTTCGCCTGTTGAGCAGAACGCCCATCCGTCCTGCTTCCAGTGCTGTGCGGAAAGCAACGTTCTCTGCCTCTTCCCCTGAGGCTGGGCAGCAGACCTCTTCACAGTGTTCTTGTGTCTGGGAGGACAAGTATATGTAAGAAGCTCACCTCGCCACAGCAGTGTTTAGCTGTCAGTCTGGACATGCATGTCTGGGAAGCAAAAAAGTCACTTGGACTGAGACAGCCTCAGAGCCCTCTCTGCAGGACAGCAGCTCTGAGGGCTTAGGGCACTTGTGCCACCAGGCTTTGGAGAGGCTTGCACACACCTCTTGCTGCCATGATGCTCGGGGACTGAAGCGAATGGGCACTTCGCTTTCCATGCTCAGACTGTGGCACGGGAGGCCGACAGACGTACCGCCCCAGAGACGACCCTGGGCCTCTCTGCAGCAGCCGGGAAGTAGCAGGAAGAAAGCGACTTTCTAAACGTCCAAGCTAAATTCGTTGTATGCGGGCTTTTTTCCCCCCGACAGCCAGGCTTCCACAGCAAGGCCTCACGTTAATGGCCACACAGACCAGCATCTGCGCTCGGCCGAGGAGAACTCTACACAGCAGTCTTCACTCAGACGCCTAGCGTGCAGGCGCACAGGACAGACACGGCAAGCACATCGCAAGCTCAGTTTCGGCATCCACTGCAACGACGACAGTGATTCCTTGAATGGGACGCTCTGCCCTGCATTCTTTCAACCACGTAAGCTGAATCCAAAGCTGACCTGCGTCCAACTGCTGTTATTTCAAAGCTTCTTGTTCTGCAGCTTCCCACGTGGCTAGTGCGAACGCCTATTCCCAAGCCCACTTACCACTTTGAGATAGAGGGCGCACAGAGAGCACCGCCTTCCGCTGCAATGTTTGCTGTTTTCCACACCACACAGGAGCAAAGAGCATGCAAGGCAAAAGCAACCGAGAGTTCTCTCAGGGAGGGGCTCCTCAGTGCACGGTGGAATGCTTCCCCAGCAAAGTCTGGCAATCAGGCTCTCCTGCAGCCGTTTCTGACTCTTTACAGCCGGGGCGTCATCATGGCATTGCTACTAAAGGGATGAGGTGGCCTTTTGCGTCCTCTCCCAGCGCCCTCGGGAACCCAGGACCTCCCGGATGATTCCGAGCCCGTGGAGGAGAGAGCCAAGCACGAAAGGCCATCTTCAGGGTGCTTGAATGCAGAAGTCTTAGGACGGCCCTTAAGCATTTAGCTTTCGAGTCACGGCGTAGGATGGTTTCTCCCTGACCTGAAGATCACAAAGAGGAGAGAGCTGTGCTGCACGTGGTTGCTTCAGGCTGATAGAGCTCTGGCCCAGAGAAACGCTTTGTTCTGATGAGGGGATGAGCAGCTGAAGGAGTCCCAACGGCATCTTCCCTTAAACTAGTTGCAAGTCCTATTCCCAGCACACGTATCTCTTGGACTTCAGCTGGGTGTCAGAGAGGACACCCTGCACACCTACGTTTTTTTGGCCATCCCACCACCGTGTGTGAGTGAGGAGAAAGTGACGGAAAGTGTCAGATCGTGAAGTTAGAGCTCAGTCATCCCCAGCACAATTTCCATCGCAGGTTTGAATTAAGCTCCACTAGCCACAAGGGGGAGCTCACTTGACCGACGCTGCTGTTCCTCCCTGCTTTTCGCCTGTTGAGCAGAACGCCCATCCGTCCTGCTTCCAGTGCTGTGCGGAAAGCAACGTTCTCTGCCTCTTCCCCTGAGGCTGGGCAGCAGACCTCTTCACAGTGTTCTTGTGTCTGGGAGGACAAGTATATGTAAGAAGCTCACCTCGCCACAGCAGTGTTTAGCTGTCAGTCTGGACATGCATGTCTGGGAAGCAAAAAAGTCACTTGGACTGAGACAGCCTCAGAGCCCTCTCTGCAGGACAGCAGCTCTGAGGGCTTAGGGCACTTGTGCCACCAGGCTTTGGAGAGGCT
This sequence comes from Manis pentadactyla, assembly GCF_030020395.1. NCBI lineage: Eukaryota > Metazoa > Chordata > Mammalia > Pholidota > Manidae > Manis > Manis pentadactyla. Next base: position 2,720 of record NW_026645002.1, on the reverse strand, counting down.
TGCACACACCTCTTGCTGCCATGATGCTCGGGGACTGAAGCGAATGGGCACTTCGCTTTCCATGCTCAGACTGTGGCACGGGAGGCCGACAGACGTACCGCCCCAGAGACGACCCTGGGCCTCTCTGCAGCAGCCGGGAAGTAGCAGGAAGAAAGCGACTTTCTAAACGTCCAAGCTAAATTCGTTGTATGCGGGCTTTTTTCCCCCCGACAGCCAGGCTTCCACAGCAAGGCCTCACGTTAATGGCCACACAGACCAGCATCTGCGCTCGGCCGAGGAGAACTCTACACAGCAGTCTTCACTCAGACGCCTAGCGTGCAGGCGCACAGGACAGACACGGCAAGCACATCGCAAGCTCAGTTTCGGCATCCACTGCAACGACGACAGTGATTCCTTGAATGGGACGCTCTGCCCTGCATTCTTTCAACCACGTAAGCTGAATCCAAAGCTGACCTGCGTCCAACTGCTGTTATTTCAAAGCTTCTTGTTCTGCAGCTTCCCACGTGGCTAGTGCGAACGCCTATTCCCAAGCCCACTTACCACTTTGAGATAGAGGGCGCACAGAGAGCACCGCCTTCCGCTGCAATGTTTGCTGTTTTCCACACCACACAGGAGCAAAGAGCATGCAAGGCAAAAGCAACCGAGAGTTCTCTCAGGGAGGGGCTCCTCAGTGCACGGTGGAATGCTTCCCCAGCAAAGTCTGGCAATCAGGCTCTCCTGCAGCCGTTTCTGACTCTTTACAGCCGGGGCGTCATCATGGCATTGCTACTAAAGGGATGAGGTGGCCTTTTGCGTCCTCTCCCAGCGCCCTCGGGAACCCAGGACCTCCCGGATGATTCCGAGCCCGTGGAGGAGAGAGCCAAGCACGAAAGGCCATCTTCAGGGTGCTTGAATGCAGAAGTCTTAGGACGGCCCTTAAGCATTTAGCTTTCGAGTCACGGCGTAGGATGGTTTCTCCCTGACCTGAAGATCACAAAGAGGAGAGAGCTGTGCTGCACGTGGTTGGTTCAGGCTGATAGAGCTCTGGCCCAGAGAAACGCTTTGTTCTGATGAGGGGATGAGCAGCTGAAGGAGTCCCAACGGCATCTTCCCTTAAACTAGTTGCAAGTCCTATTCCCAGCACACGTATCTCTTGGACTTCAGCTGGGTGTCAGAGAGGACACCCTGCACACCTACGTTTTTTTGGCCATCCCACCACCGTGTGTGAGTGAGGAGAAAGTGACGGAAAGTGTCAGATCGTGAAGTTAGAGCTCAGTCATCCCCAGCACAATTTCCATCGCAGGTTTGAATTAAGCTCCACTAGCCACAAGGGGGAGCTCACTTGACCGACGCTGCTGTTCCTCCCTGCTTTTCGCCTGTTGAGCAGAACGCCCATCCGTCCTGCTTCCAGTGCTGTGCGGAAAGCAACGTTCTCTGCCTCTTCCCCTGAGGCTGGGCAGCAGACCTCTTCACAGTGTTCTTGTGTCTGGGAGGACAAGTATATGTAAGAAGCTCACCTCGCCACAGCAGTGTTTAGCTGTCAGTCTGGACATGCATGTCTGGGAAGCAAAAAAGTCACTTGGACTGAGACAGCCTCAGAGCCCTCTCTGCAGGACAGCAGCTCTGAGGGCTTAGGGCACTTGTGCCACCAGGCTTTGGAGAGGCTTGCACACACCTCTTGCTGCCATGATGCTCGGGGACTGAAGCGAATGGGCACTTCGCTTTCCATGCTCAGACTGTGGCACGGGAGGCCGACAGACGTACCGCCCCAGAGACGACCCTGGGCCTCTCTGCAGCAGCCGGGAAGTAGCAGGAAGAAAGCGACTTTCTAAACGTCCAAGCTAAATTCGTTGTATGCGGGCTTTTTTCCCCCCGACAGCCAGGCTTCCACAGCAAGGCCTCACGTTAATGGCCACACAGACCAGCATCTGCGCTCGGCCGAGGAGAACTCTACACAGCAGTCTTCACTCAGACGCCTAGCGTGCAGGCGCACAGGACAGACACGGCAAGCACATCGCAAGCTCAGTTTCGGCATCCACTGCAACGACGACAGTGATTCCTTGAATGGGACGCTCTGCCCTGCATTCTTTCAACCACGTAAGCTGAATCCAAAGCTGACCTGCGTCCAACTGCTGTTATTTCAAAGCTTCTTGTTCTGCAGCTTCCCACGTGGCTAGTGCGAACGCCTATTCCCAAGCCCACTTACCACTTTGAGATAGAGGGCGCAGAGAGAGCACCGCCTTCCGCTGCAATGTTTGCTGTTTTCCACACCACACAGGAGCAAAGAGCATGCAAGGCAAAAGCAACCGAGAGTTCTCTCAGGGAGGGGCTCCTCAGTGCACGGTGGAATGCTTCCCCAGCAAAGTCTGGCAATCAGGCTCTCCTGCAGCCGTTTCTGACTCTTTACAGCCGGGGCGTCATCATGGCATTGCTACTAAAGGGATGAGGTGGCCTTTTGCGTCCTCTCCCAGCGCCCTCGGGAACCCAGGACCTCCCGGATGATTCCGAGCCCGTGGAGGAGAGAGCCAAGCACGAAAGGCCATCTTCAGGGTGCTTGAATGCAGAAGTCTTAGGACGGCCCTTAAGCATTTAGCTTTCGAGTCACGGCGTAGGATGGTTTCTCCCTGACCTGAAGATCACAAAGAGGAGAGAGCTGTGCTGCACGTGGTTGGTTCAGGCTGATAGAGCTCTGGCCCAGAGAAACGCTTTGTTCTGATGAGGGGATGAGCAGCTGAAGGAGT
>NW_026645001.1:0-41405 GCF_030020395.1 Manis pentadactyla | reverse complement strand
GTCCTCACACAGGAGCACAACGCAGAACACACACACAACACAGAAACGCGCCACACAACAGTCACTATATACACACCACACCCTTGAGGGCACATAACTGCTCACAATGCACACGGAAAACATTGCACAGACCACGCACTGCGCACACCAGGAGACGTACTAAACAAGCACAACCACACACAGTCAACACGTCTCACACCATGTGCACAACTCGAACAGCCAAACACACACACAGCCTCTCTAACACAACAACACACCGATCACAATCACACTCACAAAACTGACACGGCACATACAAGTCCACACCCCACTGACGAAAACACATGCAACACACATATAACGCACCACACACAGCACACACAAGCGCAAGCATACAATACAGCGCGCACACAGACCCACACGCAGACAGCACGAACCGCAACCCACAAACACACACACAACAAACACATGCACACGGCACGTCCGACCCAGGCCAAATCCACAGCACAACCCAACGCTCAAATTACACAGCCCACCCAACATCTACCCAGTACGTAACGCACAGAAAGCAGATGGACAGCACGCACACAACCCAGAACACAGTACACAACAACACAACAGACAACAGGAAGGCCAGACACATTTCGACCGGAGGCAACACACCAAACACACAACATACACAACCGCCAACAGATAACTCGCCAAAAAAAGGCAGAATACACACTGCGCAAAGAACCACACAACACACACAGCACAACTCACAAGTGCCGACATCACACGTAACACACCACACAGTGAAAAATACGCAGAGCAGTGTGCTCAGCGAGCCGTAAGGATCATACACCACACATGTTACACACAAAATACACACAACACGGACAACAACACAACCCACAGAAAACAAGCGAGACCCACAGATCATAGACATGACAACACAACGCAAAGCACACAGGGACACAGCACACACAGCGTACCACAACAGAGAATACACACCGAATCACAGAAAAACACCACAAATCGCTCACTGCCACATACCAACAACACATACAGCACACTACACACACAACCAACCCAAAAGACACAAAAGAGATCGGTCGGGTGTGTGTAGCCTTCTACTGCAATGTTTACTAAGTTTTCTGTGTCACACAGGAGCAAGTTGCATGCCAGGGGAAATCAGCGCAGTATTCTCTCAGGGAGGGTCTCCTCGGCGCACGGTGGATGGTCTCCCCAGCAGAGTTTGGCGTAAGGCTCTTCTGCAGCAGTTTCTGACACGTCACTGCAGAGGCATCTTCAGGGCATTGCGTTTACTCACCAGGACACTCCGGTTCTGTGCGTCCTCTTCCAGCAGCCCCAGGAAACAAGGACCTCCCGGATGATTCCAAGCCTGCGGAGAAAAGAGCCAAGCACGAAAGGCTTTCTTCGGCGTGCTTGAATGCGGAAGCCTCAGGACTGCCCTTGAGCATTTAGCTTTAGGACCATGGCAAAGGATGGTTTCTCCCTGCAGATCACAAAGAGAGAGCCGGGCTGCACATGGTTCGTTCAGGCTGATAAGATTTCTGGCCCAGAGAAGAGCTCTGTTCTGATGAAAGGATGATCAGCTGAAGGAGTCCCCACAGCATCTTCCCTTAGACTAGTTTTCCTGAACAGCCAGGCTTCCTCAGCAAGGCCTCACGTTAGTGGCCACACAAGCGAGCGTCCGCCACTCAGCAGAAGAGAGCTCTACCCAGCAGACTTCACTCAGGCGCTTTAGAGAGCAGGCACACAGGGCAGACACGGAGAGCACATTGCAAGCTCGGTTTCAGCATCCACTGCAACGACTTCGGTGACTCCTTGAATGGGAAATCCTGCACTGGATTCTTTCACGCACATAAGCTGAATCCAAAGCTGACTTGCCTCCACTGCGGCTAGTTCAAAGCGTCTGGTTCTGCAACTTCCCGTGTGGCTAGTGCTAAGGCCTATTCGAAGCCCACCCACAGGTGGCCTCTGAGACAGAGGGCGTACAGAGAAGACCGCCTTCTACTGCGACGCTTACCGTTTTCCGTATCACATAGGAGCAAATTGCATGCAAGGCGAAAGCAGCCTAGTATTCTCGCAGGGAGGGTCTCCTCAGGGCACGGTGGGTCGTTTCCCCGGCAAAGCCTGGCATAAGGCTCTCCTGCAGCAGTTTCTGACACTTTACTACAAAGGCGTCGGCGGGGCATTGCCGAAAAGAAGGGATGAGGTGGCTCTTTGCGTCCCCTTCCGTCGCCCTCAGGAAACAAGGCCCTCCTGGAGGGTTACAAACCTGTGGAGAAAACGGACAGGCACGAGAGGCTGTCTTCTGTGCACTTGCATGCAGAAGTCTCTCCACACACGAAACAGCCCATCACACAAAACATCAACACCCCCCCCCACACACACACCGAGAACATAACTGCACACAATACACATGAACCACAGTTCTCAGAGGGAACACAACACACCAAGCGAGGCACACCTGACCCAGCTTGACCGCACGCGGTACGCACATCGCAAAAGTACACTCATTACTCAAAGAGCCAACCACACACACAACCTGTCAAACACGACCACACACAAATCACCGTCACACATGTAACACACACCACACACACCACACATACAAACCCACATGCAAAACACCCACAAACCACGACAAAAAGAACACCGAGCTCATGCAACACACATTTCACACGCTACACACATCGCCCCAAACACACATAAAACATACAGCACACAGAGCCTCGCAGGATGCACAATGCCAAACACACAACTTGTGCACAGAGGGATCAGTCATAACACACGCTATCTCACTCAACTTGCAAAACACACAGACCACACGACACAAACGCAAATCACAGAACAACACATCACACAACACACACAGAAATTAATATCACAACTCATAACACACGCAACACCCCTGCATTAACAATGCGACACACACAGAGCAACGCAACCACCGCACGCCGCACACGAAGCCGCACACAGCACGCACTCAAGGAACAACCACAACACACACAAGAAAACGCCCACAAACAACATACATAGAGAACACACGGAACCTCTCCACACGCACACAGCACAACATAGGAAACAACATACACCACAAGCGTCACAGGACATAAAAAGCACACAATTCACACAAATCACAGGTCAGTGAGTACACACCACACACACAATGAGGCACACTAACAAGCACAAGCACGCACGGACAGCACGTCTCAACCAAACCCGCACACAACCCCTCAAACACGGCCAAACACAAAACCCAATCACACATGCAAAACAGGCACACCACACACAAAACCACACGCAAAACACACCACCAACAGAAACCCCCATAGCGCACATGTCACACGCTACACACCACACACGCAACCACACACAGACACCCCACACTCATATCCATGCACGGGCTGCACTACGCACAGCGCACACACACAGAACCCAGAATGTATCAACGCAAGTCACAAGACACACACCGGACACATCAAAGCACGTAATTGCTCACAACACACGTTGAACCACATCTCACAGAGCACACACAATGAGGCACACAAAACAAGCACAGCCACACAGACAACCAATCTCACGTCACACACGTAACACACACACACAACCACTCAAACACAACCACACCTAAACCACAATCACAAACACAAAACACACACAGCCCTCACACATGCAAAGGCCAAACACATAACCAGCAAAGGAGACAGCGCACATGTCACACACTGCACCCTACACACACAACCACATAGAGAGACACACCACCCAGATATCCTCACCCAAGAGCGCCAAACGGAACACACACACAACACAGAAACATGCGACGCAACAGTCACAAGACACGCACCAAACCCATCAAGGCACACAACTGCTCACGATACGCATGGAATTCATTGCCCAGACGACATACTGCACCCACCATGAGACATACTAAACAAGCACAACCCCACACAGTCAACACATCTCACATCATGCGCATAACACAGGCAGCCAAACATAACCTCAACCACTCAAACACGACCGCACACACAAATCACCATCACACACGCAGAACACACACACAGCACTCACAAACCCATAGGCAAAACACACATAACCAACAAAGAAGACAAATAGCGCACATTTCACACACTGCACGCTACACACACAACCACGCACAGGCACACCGCACATACGTCCTCACACAGGAGCACAACGCAGAACACACACACAACACAGAAACGCGCCACACAACAGTCACTATATACACACCACACCCTTGAGGGCACATAACTGCTCACAATGCACACGGAAAACATTGCACAGACCACGCACTGCGCACACCAGGAGACGTACTAAACAAGCACAACCACACACAGTCAACACGTCTCACACCATGTGCACAACTCGAACAGCCAAACACACACACAGCCTCTCTAACACAACAACACACCGATCACAATCACACTCACAAAACTGACACGGCACATACAAGTCCACACCCCACTGACGAAAACACATGCAACACACATATAACGCACCACACACAGCACACACAAGCGCAAGCATACAATACAGCGCGCACACAGACCCACACGCAGACAGCACGAACCGCAACCCACAAACACACACACAACAAACACATGCACACGGCACGTCCGACCCAGGCCAAATCCACAGCACAACCCAACGCTCAAATTACACAGCCCACCCAACATCTACCCAGTACGTAACGCACAGAAAGCAGATGGACAGCACGCACACAACCCAGAACACAGTACACAACAACACAACAGACAACAGGAAGGCCAGACACATTTCGACCGGAGGCAACACACCAAACACACAACATACACAACCGCCAACAGATAACTCGCCAAAAAAAGGCAGAATACACACTGCGCAAAGAACCACACAACACACACAGCACAACTCACAAGTGCCGACATCACACGTAACACACCACACAGTGAAAAATACGCAGAGCAGTGTGCTCAGCGAGCCGTAAGGATCATACACCACACATGTTACACACAAAATACACACAACACGGACAACAACACAACCCACAGAAAACAAGCGAGACCCACAGATCATAGACATGACAACACAACGCAAAGCACACAGGGACACAGCACACACAGCGTACCACAACAGAGAATACACACCGAATCACAGAAAAACACCACAAATCGCTCACTGCCACATACCAACAACACATACAGCACACTACACACACAACCAACCCAAAAGACACAAAAGAGATCGGTCGGGTGTGTGTAGCCTTCTACTGCAATGTTTACTAAGTTTTCTGTGTCACACAGGAGCAAGTTGCATGCCAGGGGAAATCAGCGCAGTATTCTCTCAGGGAGGGTCTCCTCGGCGCACGGTGGATGGTCTCCCCAGCAGAGTTTGGCGTAAGGCTCTTCTGCAGCAGTTTCTGACACGTCACTGCAGAGGCATCTTCAGGGCATTGCGTTTACTCACCAGGACACTCCGGTTCTGTGCGTCCTCTTCCAGCAGCCCCAGGAAACAAGGACCTCCCGGATGATTCCAAGCCTGCGGAGAAAAGAGCCAAGCACGAAAGGCTTTCTTCGGCGTGCTTGAATGCGGAAGCCTCAGGACTGCCCTTGAGCATTTAGCTTTAGGACCATGGCAAAGGATGGTTTCTCCCTGCAGATCACAAAGAGAGAGCCGGGCTGCACATGGTTCGTTCAGGCTGATAAGATTTCTGGCCCAGAGAAGAGCTCTGTTCTGATGAAAGGATGATCAGCTGAAGGAGTCCCCACAGCATCTTCCCTTAGACTAGTTTTCCTGAACAGCCAGGCTTCCTCAGCAAGGCCTCACGTTAGTGGCCACACAAGCGAGCGTCCGCCACTCAGCAGAAGAGAGCTCTACCCAGCAGACTTCACTCAGGCGCTTTAGAGAGCAGGCACACAGGGCAGACACGGAGAGCACATTGCAAGCTCGGTTTCAGCATCCACTGCAACGACTTCGGTGACTCCTTGAATGGGAAATCCTGCACTGGATTCTTTCACGCACATAAGCTGAATCCAAAGCTGACTTGCCTCCACTGCGGCTAGTTCAAAGCGTCTGGTTCTGCAACTTCCCGTGTGGCTAGTGCTAAGGCCTATTCGAAGCCCACCCACAGGTGGCCTCTGAGACAGAGGGCGTACAGAGAAGACCGCCTTCTACTGCGACGCTTACCGTTTTCCGTATCACATAGGAGCAAATTGCATGCAAGGCGAAAGCAGCCTAGTATTCTCGCAGGGAGGGTCTCCTCAGGGCACGGTGGGTCGTTTCCCCGGCAAAGCCTGGCATAAGGCTCTCCTGCAGCAGTTTCTGACACTTTACTACAAAGGCGTCGGCGGGGCATTGCCGAAAAGAAGGGATGAGGTGGCTCTTTGCGTCCCCTTCCGTCGCCCTCAGGAAACAAGGCCCTCCTGGAGGGTTACAAACCTGTGGAGAAAACGGACAGGCACGAGAGGCTGTCTTCTGTGCACTTGCATGCAGAAGTCTCTCCACACACGAAACAGCCCATCACACAAAACATCAACACCCCCCCCCCACACACACACACCGAGAACATAACTGCACACAATACACATGAACCACAGTTCTCAGAGGGAACACAACACACCAAGCGAGGCACACCTGACCCAGCTTGACCGCACGCGGTACACACATCGCAAAAATACACTCATTACTCAAAGAGCCAACCACACACACAACCTGTCAAACACGACCACACACAAATCACCGTCACACATGTAACACACACCACACACACCACACATACAAACCCACATGCAAAACACCCACAAACCACGACAAAAAGAACACCGAGCTCATGCAACACACATTTCACACGCTACACACATCGCCCCAAACACACATAAAACATACAGCACACAGAGCCTCGCAGGATGCACAATGCCAAACACACAACTTGTGCACAGAGGGATCAGTCATAACACACGCTATCTCACTCAACTTGCAAAACACACAGACCACACGACACAAACGCAAATCACAGAACAACACATCACACAACACACACAGAAATTAATATCACAACTCATAACACACGCAACACCCCTGCATTAACAATGCGACACACACAGAGCAACGCAACCACCGCACGCCGCACACGAAGCCGCACACAGCACGCACTCAAGGAACAACCACAACACACACAAGAAAACGCCCACAAACAACATACATAGAGAACACACGGAACCTCTCCACACGCACACAGCACAACATAGGAAACAACATACACCACAAGCGTCACAGGACATAAAAAGCACACAATTCACACAAATCACAGGTCAGTGAGTACACACCACACACACAATGAGGCACACTAACAAGCACAAGCACGCACGGACAGCACGTCTCAACCAAACCCGCACACAACCCCTCAAACACGGCCAAACACAAAACCCAATCACACATGCAAAACAGGCACACCACACACAAAACCACACGCAAAACACACCACCAACAGAAACCCCCATAGCGCACATGTCACACGCTACACACCACACACGCAACCACACACAGACACCCCACACTCATATCCATGCACGGGCTGCACTACGCACAGCGCACACACACAGAACCCAGAATGTATCAACGCAAGTCACAAGACACACACCGGACACATCAAAGCACGTAATTGCTCACAACACACGTTGAACCACATCTCACAGAGCACACACAATGAGGCACACAAAACAAGCACAGCCACACAGACAACCAATCTCACGTCACACACGTAACACACACACACAACCACTCAAACACAACCACACCTAAACCACAATCACAAACACAAAACACACACAGCCCTCACACATGCAAAGGCCAAACACATAACCAGCAAAGGAGACAGCGCACATGTCACACACTGCACCCTACACACACAACCACATAGAGAGACACACCACCCAGATATCCTCACCCAAGAGCGCCAAACGGAACACACACACAACACAGAAACATGCGACGCAACAGTCACAAGACACGCACCAAACCCATCAAGGCACACAACTGCTCACGATACGCATGGAATTCATTGCCCAGACGACATACTGCACCCACCATGAGACATACTAAACAAGCACAACCCCACACAGTCAACACATCTCACATCATGCGCATAACACAGGCAGCCAAACATAACCTCAACCACTCAAACACGACCGCACACACAAATCACCATCACACACGCAGAACACACACACAGCACTCACAAACCCATAGGCAAAACACACATAACCAACAAAGAAGACAAATAGCGCACATTTCACACACTGCACGCTACACACACAACCACGCACAGGCACACCGCACATACGTCCTCACACAGGAGCACAACGCAGAACACACACACAACACAGAAACGCGCCACACAACAGTCACTATATACACACCACACCCTTGAGGGCACATAACTGCTCACAATGCACACGGAAAACATTGCACAGACCACGCACTGCGCACACCAGGAGACGTACTAAACAAGCACAACCACACACAGTCAACACGTCTCACACCATGTGCACAACTCGAACAGCCAAACACACACACAGCCTCTCTAACACAACAACACACCGATCACAATCACACTCACAAAACTGACACGGCACATACAAGTCCACACCCCACTGACGAAAACACATGCAACACACATATAACGCACCACACACAGCACACACAAGCGCAAGCATACAATACAGCGCGCACACAGACCCACACGCAGACAGCACGAACCGCAACCCACAAACACACACACAACAAACACATGCACACGGCACGTCCGACCCAGGCCAAATCCACAGCACAACCCAACGCTCAAATTACACAGCCCACCCAACATCTACCCAGTACGTAACGCACAGAAAGCAGATGGACAGCACGCACACAACCCAGAACACAGTACACAACAACACAACAGACAACAGGAAGGCCAGACACATTTCGACCGGAGGCAACACACCAAACACACAACATACACAACCGCCAACAGATAACTCGCCAAAAAAAGGCAGAATACACACTGCGCAAAGAACCACACAACACACACAGCACAACTCACAAGTGCCGACATCACACGTAACACACCACACAGTGAAAAATACGCAGAGCAGTGTGCTCAGCGAGCCGTAAGGATCATACACCACACATGTTACACACAAAATACACACAACACGGACAACAACACAACCCACAGAAAACAAGCGAGACCCACAGATCATAGACATGACAACACAACGCAAAGCACACAGGGACACAGCACACACAGCGTACCACAACAGAGAATACACACCGAATCACAGAAAAACACCACAAATCGCTCACTGCCACATACCAACAACACATACAGCACACTACACACACAACCAACCCAAAAGACACAAAAGAGATCGGTCGGGTGTGTGTAGCCTTCTACTGCAATGTTTACTAAGTTTTCTGTGTCACACAGGAGCAAGTTGCATGCCAGGGGAAATCAGCGCAGTATTCTCTCAGGGAGGGTCTCCTCGGCGCACGGTGGATGGTCTCCCCAGCAGAGTTTGGCGTAAGGCTCTTCTGCAGCAGTTTCTGACACGTCACTGCAGAGGCATCTTCAGGGCATTGCGTTTACTCACCAGGACACTCCGGTTCTGTGCGTCCTCTTCCAGCAGCCCCAGGAAACAAGGACCTCCCGGATGATTCCAAGCCTGCGGAGAAAAGAGCCAAGCACGAAAGGCTTTCTTCGGCGTGCTTGAATGCGGAAGCCTCAGGACTGCCCTTGAGCATTTAGCTTTAGGACCATGGCAAAGGATGGTTTCTCCCTGCAGATCACAAAGAGAGAGCCGGGCTGCACATGGTTCGTTCAGGCTGATAAGATTTCTGGCCCAGAGAAGAGCTCTGTTCTGATGAAAGGATGATCAGCTGAAGGAGTCCCCACAGCATCTTCCCTTAGACTAGTTTTCCTGAACAGCCAGGCTTCCTCAGCAAGGCCTCACGTTAGTGGCCACACAAGCGAGCGTCCGCCACTCAGCAGAAGAGAGCTCTACCCAGCAGACTTCACTCAGGCGCTTTAGAGAGCAGGCACACAGGGCAGACACGGAGAGCACATTGCAAGCTCGGTTTCAGCATCCACTGCAACGACTTCGGTGACTCCTTGAATGGGAAATCCTGCACTGGATTCTTTCACGCACATAAGCTGAATCCAAAGCTGACTTGCCTCCACTGCGGCTAGTTCAAAGCGTCTGGTTCTGCAACTTCCCGTGTGGCTAGTGCTAAGGCCTATTCGAAGCCCACCCACAGGTGGCCTCTGAGACAGAGGGCGTACAGAGAAGACCGCCTTCTACTGCGACGCTTACCGTTTTCCGTATCACATAGGAGCAAATTGCATGCAAGGCGAAAGCAGCCTAGTATTCTCGCAGGGAGGGTCTCCTCAGGGCACGGTGGGTCGTTTCCCCGGCAAAGCCTGGCATAAGGCTCTCCTGCAGCAGTTTCTGACACTTTACTACAAAGGCGTCGGCGGGGCATTGCCGAAAAGAAGGGATGAGGTGGCTCTTTGCGTCCCCTTCCGTCGCCCTCAGGAAACAAGGCCCTCCTGGAGGGTTACAAACCTGTGGAGAAAACGGACAGGCACGAGAGGCTGTCTTCTGTGCACTTGCATGCAGAAGTCTCTCCACACACGAAACAGCCCATCACACAAAACATCAACACCCCCCCCACACACACACACACCGAGAACATAACTGCACACAATACACATGAACCACAGTTCTCAGAGGGAACACAACACACCAAGCGAGGCACACCTGACCCAGCTTGACCGCACGCGGTACGCACATCGCAAAAATACACTCATTACTCAAAGAGCCAACCACACACACAACCTGTCAAACACGACCACACACAAATCACCGTCACACATGTAACACACACCACACACACCACACATACAAACCCACATGCAAAACACCCACAAACCACGACAAAAAGAACACCGAGCTCATGCAACACACATTTCACACGCTACACACATCGCCCCAAACACACATAAAACATACAGCACACAGAGCCTCGCAGGATGCACAATGCCAAACACACAACTTGTGCACAGAGGGATCAGTCATAACACACGCTATCTCACTCAACTTGCAAAACACACAGACCACACGACACAAACGCAAATCACAGAACAACACATCACACAACACACACAGAAATTAATATCACAACTCATAACACACGCAACACCCCTGCATTAACAATGCGACACACACAGAGCAACGCAACCACCGCACGCCGCACACGAAGCCGCACACAGCACGCACTCAAGGAACAACCACAACACACACAAGAAAACGCCCACAAACAACATACATAGAGAACACACGGAACCTCTCCACACGCACACAGCACAACATAGGAAACAACATACACCACAAGCGTCACAGGACATAAAAAGCACACAATTCACACAAATCACAGGTCAGTGAGTACACACCACACACACAATGAGGCACACTAACAAGCACAAGCACGCACGGACAGCACGTCTCAACCAAACCCGCACACAACCCCTCAAACACGGCCAAACACAAAACCCAATCACACATGCAAAACAGGCACACCACACACAAAACCACACGCAAAACACACCACCAACAGAAACCCCCATAGCGCACATGTCACACGCTACACACCACACACGCAACCACACACAGACACCCCACACTCATATCCATGCACGGGCTGCACTACGCACAGCGCACACACACAGAACCCAGAATGTATCAACGCAAGTCACAAGACACACACCGGACACATCAAAGCACGTAATTGCTCACAACACACGTTGAACCACATCTCACAGAGCACACACAATGAGGCACACAAAACAAGCACAGCCACACAGACAACCAATCTCACGTCACACACGTAACACACACACACAACCACTCAAACACAACCACACCTAAACCACAATCACAAACACAAAACACACACAGCCCTCACACATGCAAAGGCCAAACACATAACCAGCAAAGGAGACAGCGCACATGTCACACACTGCACCCTACACACACAACCACATAGAGAGACACACCACCCAGATATCCTCACCCAAGAGCGCCAAACGGAACACACACACAACACAGAAACATGCGACGCAACAGTCACAAGACACGCACCAAACCCATCAAGGCACACAACTGCTCACGATACGCATGGAATTCATTGCCCAGACGACATACTGCACCCACCATGAGACATACTAAACAAGCACAACCCCACACAGTCAACACATCTCACATCATGCGCATAACACAGGCAGCCAAACATAACCTCAACCACTCAAACACGACCGCACACACAAATCACCATCACACACGCAGAACACACACACAGCACTCACAAACCCATAGGCAAAACACACATAACCAACAAAGAAGACAAATAGCGCACATTTCACACACTGCACGCTACACACACAACCACGCACAGGCACACCGCACATACGTCCTCACACAGGAGCACAACGCAGAACACACACACAACACAGAAACGCGCCACACAACAGTCACTATATACACACCACACCCTTGAGGGCACATAACTGCTCACAATGCACACGGAAAACATTGCACAGACCACGCACTGCGCACACCAGGAGACGTACTAAACAAGCACAACCACACACAGTCAACACGTCTCACACCATGTGCACAACTCGAACAGCCAAACACACACACAGCCTCTCTAACACAACAACACACCGATCACAATCACACTCACAAAACTGACACGGCACATACAAGTCCACACCCCACTGACGAAAACACATGCAACACACATATAACGCACCACACACAGCACACACAAGCGCAAGCATACAATACAGCGCGCACACAGACCCACACGCAGACAGCACGAACCGCAACCCACAAACACACACACAACAAACACATGCACACGGCACGTCCGACCCAGGCCAAATCCACAGCACAACCCAACGCTCAAATTACACAGCCCACCCAACATCTACCCAGTACGTAACGCACAGAAAGCAGATGGACAGCACGCACACAACCCAGAACACAGTACACAACAACACAACAGACAACAGGAAGGCCAGACACATTTCGACCGGAGGCAACACACCAAACACACAACATACACAACCGCCAACAGATAACTCGCCAAAAAAAGGCAGAATACACACTGCGCAAAGAACCACACAACACACACAGCACAACTCACAAGTGCCGACATCACACGTAACACACCACACAGTGAAAAATACGCAGAGCAGTGTGCTCAGCGAGCCGTAAGGATCATACACCACACATGTTACACACAAAATACACACAACACGGACAACAACACAACCCACAGAAAACAAGCGAGACCCACAGATCATAGACATGACAACACAACGCAAAGCACACAGGGACACAGCACACACAGCGTACCACAACAGAGAATACACACCGAATCACAGAAAAACACCACAAATCGCTCACTGCCACATACCAACAACACATACAGCACACTACACACACAACCAACCCAAAAGACACAAAAGAGATCGGTCGGGTGTGTGTAGCCTTCTACTGCAATGTTTACTAAGTTTTCTGTGTCACACAGGAGCAAGTTGCATGCCAGGGGAAATCAGCGCAGTATTCTCTCAGGGAGGGTCTCCTCGGCGCACGGTGGATGGTCTCCCCAGCAGAGTTTGGCGTAAGGCTCTTCTGCAGCAGTTTCTGACACGTCACTGCAGAGGCATCTTCAGGGCATTGCGTTTACTCACCAGGACACTCCGGTTCTGTGCGTCCTCTTCCAGCAGCCCCAGGAAACAAGGACCTCCCGGATGATTCCAAGCCTGCGGAGAAAAGAGCCAAGCACGAAAGGCTTTCTTCGGCGTGCTTGAATGCGGAAGCCTCAGGACTGCCCTTGAGCATTTAGCTTTAGGACCATGGCAAAGGATGGTTTCTCCCTGCAGATCACAAAGAGAGAGCCGGGCTGCACATGGTTCGTTCAGGCTGATAAGATTTCTGGCCCAGAGAAGAGCTCTGTTCTGATGAAAGGATGATCAGCTGAAGGAGTCCCCACAGCATCTTCCCTTAGACTAGTTTTCCTGAACAGCCAGGCTTCCTCAGCAAGGCCTCACGTTAGTGGCCACACAAGCGAGCGTCCGCCACTCAGCAGAAGAGAGCTCTACCCAGCAGACTTCACTCAGGCGCTTTAGAGAGCAGGCACACAGGGCAGACACGGAGAGCACATTGCAAGCTCGGTTTCAGCATCCACTGCAACGACTTCGGTGACTCCTTGAATGGGAAATCCTGCACTGGATTCTTTCACGCACATAAGCTGAATCCAAAGCTGACTTGCCTCCACTGCGGCTAGTTCAAAGCGTCTGGTTCTGCAACTTCCCGTGTGGCTAGTGCTAAGGCCTATTCGAAGCCCACCCACAGGTGGCCTCTGAGACAGAGGGCGTACAGAGAAGACCGCCTTCTACTGCGACGCTTACCGTTTTCCGTATCACATAGGAGCAAATTGCATGCAAGGCGAAAGCAGCCTAGTATTCTCGCAGGGAGGGTCTCCTCAGGGCACGGTGGGTCGTTTCCCCGGCAAAGCCTGGCATAAGGCTCTCCTGCAGCAGTTTCTGACACTTTACTACAAAGGCGTCGGCGGGGCATTGCCGAAAAGAAGGGATGAGGTGGCTCTTTGCGTCCCCTTCCGTCGCCCTCAGGAAACAAGGCCCTCCTGGAGGGTTACAAACCTGTGGAGAAAACGGACAGGCACGAGAGGCTGTCTTCTGTGCACTTGCATGCAGAAGTCTCTCCACACACGAAACAGCCCATCACACAAAACATCAACACCCCCCCCCCCACACACACACCGAGAACATAACTGCACACAATACACATGAACCACAGTTCTCAGAGGGAACACAACACACCAAGCGAGGCACACCTGACCCAGCTTGACCGCACGCGGTACGCACATCGCAAAAATACACTCATTACTCAAAGAGCCAACCACACACACAACCTGTCAAACACGACCACACACAAATCACCGTCACACATGTAACACACACCACACACACCACACATACAAACCCACATGCAAAACACCCACAAACCACGACAAAAAGAACACCGAGCTCATGCAACACACATTTCACACGCTACACACATCGCCCCAAACACACATAAAACATACAGCACACAGAGCCTCGCAGGATGCACAATGCCAAACACACAACTTGTGCACAGAGGGATCAGTCATAACACACGCTATCTCACTCAACTTGCAAAACACACAGACCACACGACACAAACGCAAATCACAGAACAACACATCACACAACACACACAGAAATTAATATCACAACTCATAACACACGCAACACCCCTGCATTAACAATGCGACACACACAGAGCAACGCAACCACCGCACGCCGCACACGAAGCCGCACACAGCACGCACTCAAGGAACAACCACAACACACACAAGAAAACGCCCACAAACAACATACATAGAGAACACACGGAACCTCTCCACACGCACACAGCACAACATAGGAAACAACATACACCACAAGCGTCACAGGACATAAAAAGCACACAATTCACACAAATCACAGGTCAGTGAGTACACACCACACACACAATGAGGCACACTAACAAGCACAAGCACGCACGGACAGCACGTCTCAACCAAACCCGCACACAACCCCTCAAACACGGCCAAACACAAAACCCAATCACACATGCAAAACAGGCACACCACACACAAAACCACACGCAAAACACACCACCAACAGAAACCCCCATAGCGCACATGTCACACGCTACACACCACACACGCAACCACACACAGACACCCCACACTCATATCCATGCACGGGCTGCACTACGCACAGCGCACACACACAGAACCCAGAATGTATCAACGCAAGTCACAAGACACACACCGGACACATCAAAGCACGTAATTGCTCACAACACACGTTGAACCACATCTCACAGAGCACACACAATGAGGCACACAAAACAAGCACAGCCACACAGACAACCAATCTCACGTCACACACGTAACACACACACACAACCACTCAAACACAACCACACCTAAACCACAATCACAAACACAAAACACACACAGCCCTCACACATGCAAAGGCCAAACACATAACCAGCAAAGGAGACAGCGCACATGTCACACACTGCACCCTACACACACAACCACATAGAGAGACACACCACCCAGATATCCTCACCCAAGAGCGCCAAACGGAACACACACACACAACACAGAAACATGCGACGCAACAGTCACAAGACACGCACCAAACCCATCAAGGCACACAACTGCTCACGATACGCATGGAATTCATTGCCCAGACGACATACTGCACCCACCATGAGACATACTAAACAAGCACAACCCCACACAGTCAACACATCTCACATCATGCGCATAACACAGGCAGCCAAACATAACCTCAACCACTCAAACACGACCGCACACACAAATCACCATCACACACGCAGAACACACACACAGCACTCACAAACCCATAGGCAAAACACACATAACCAACAAAGAAGACAAATAGCGCACATTTCACACACTGCACGCTACACACACAACCACGCACAGGCACACCGCACATACGTCCTCACACAGGAGCACAACGCAGAACACACACACAACACAGAAACGCGCCACACAACAGTCACTATATACACACCACACCCTTGAGGGCACATAACTGCTCACAATGCACACGGAAAACATTGCACAGACCACGCACTGCGCACACCAGGAGACGTACTAAACAAGCACAACCACACACAGTCAACACGTCTCACACCATGTGCACAACTCGAACAGCCAAACACACACACAGCCTCTCTAACACAACAACACACCGATCACAATCACACTCACAAAACTGACACGGCACATACAAGTCCACACCCCACTGACGAAAACACATGCAACACACATATAACGCACCACACACAGCACACACAAGCGCAAGCATACAATACAGCGCGCACACAGACCCACACGCAGACAGCACGAACCGCAACCCACAAACACACACACAACAAACACATGCACACGGCACGTCCGACCCAGGCCAAATCCACAGCACAACCCAACGCTCAAATTACACAGCCCACCCAACATCTACCCAGTACGTAACGCACAGAAAGCAGATGGACAGCACGCACACAACCCAGAACACAGTACACAACAACACAACAGACAACAGGAAGGCCAGACACATTTCGACCGGAGGCAACACACCAAACACACAACATACACAACCGCCAACAGATAACTCGCCAAAAAAAGGCAGAATACACACTGCGCAAAGAACCACACAACACACACAGCACAACTCACAAGTGCCGACATCACACGTAACACACCACACAGTGAAAAATACGCAGAGCAGTGTGCTCAGCGAGCCGTAAGGATCATACACCACACATGTTACACACAAAATACACACAACACGGACAACAACACAACCCACAGAAAACAAGCGAGACCCACAGATCATAGACATGACAACACAACGCAAAGCACACAGGGACACAGCACACACAGCGTACCACAACAGAGAATACACACCGAATCACAGAAAAACACCACAAATCGCTCACTGCCACATACCAACAACACATACAGCACACTACACACACAACCAACCCAAAAGACACAAAAGAGATCGGTCGGGTGTGTGTAGCCTTCTACTGCAATGTTTACTAAGTTTTCTGTGTCACACAGGAGCAAGTTGCATGCCAGGGGAAATCAGCGCAGTATTCTCTCAGGGAGGGTCTCCTCGGCGCACGGTGGATGGTCTCCCCAGCAGAGTTTGGCGTAAGGCTCTTCTGCAGCAGTTTCTGACACGTCACTGCAGAGGCATCTTCAGGGCATTGCGTTTACTCACCAGGACACTCCGGTTCTGTGCGTCCTCTTCCAGCAGCCCCAGGAAACAAGGACCTCCCGGATGATTCCAAGCCTGCGGAGAAAAGAGCCAAGCACGAAAGGCTTTCTTCGGCGTGCTTGAATGCGGAAGCCTCAGGACTGCCCTTGAGCATTTAGCTTTAGGACCATGGCAAAGGATGGTTTCTCCCTGCAGATCACAAAGAGAGAGCCGGGCTGCACATGGTTCGTTCAGGCTGATAAGATTTCTGGCCCAGAGAAGAGCTCTGTTCTGATGAAAGGATGATCAGCTGAAGGAGTCCCCACAGCATCTTCCCTTAGACTAGTTTTCCTGAACAGCCAGGCTTCCTCAGCAAGGCCTCACGTTAGTGGCCACACAAGCGAGCGTCCGCCACTCAGCAGAAGAGAGCTCTACCCAGCAGACTTCACTCAGGCGCTTTAGAGAGCAGGCACACAGGGCAGACACGGAGAGCACATTGCAAGCTCGGTTTCAGCATCCACTGCAACGACTTCGGTGACTCCTTGAATGGGAAATCCTGCACTGGATTCTTTCACGCACATAAGCTGAATCCAAAGCTGACTTGCCTCCACTGCGGCTAGTTCAAAGCGTCTGGTTCTGCAACTTCCCGTGTGGCTAGTGCTAAGGCCTATTCGAAGCCCACCCACAGGTGGCCTCTGAGACAGAGGGCGTACAGAGAAGACCGCCTTCTACTGCGACGCTTACCGTTTTCCGTATCACATAGGAGCAAATTGCATGCAAGGCGAAAGCAGCCTAGTATTCTCGCAGGGAGGGTCTCCTCAGGGCACGGTGGGTCGTTTCCCCGGCAAAGCCTGGCATAAGGCTCTCCTGCAGCAGTTTCTGACACTTTACTACAAAGGCGTCGGCGGGGCATTGCCGAAAAGAAGGGATGAGGTGGCTCTTTGCGTCCCCTTCCGTCGCCCTCAGGAAACAAGGCCCTCCTGGAGGGTTACAAACCTGTGGAGAAAACGGACAGGCACGAGAGGCTGTCTTCTGTGCCCTTGCATGCAGAAGTCTCTCCACACACGAAACAGCCCATCACACAAAACATCAACACCCCCCCCACACACACACACCGAGAACATAACTGCACACAATACACATGAACCACAGTTCTCAGAGGGAACACAACACACCAAGCGAGGCACACCTGACCCAGCTTGACCGCACGCGGTACGCACATCGCAAAAATACACTCATTACTCAAAGAGCCAACCACACACACAACCTGTCAAACACGACCACACACAAATCACCGTCACACATGTAACACACACCACACACACCACACATACAAACCCACATGCAAAACACCCACAAACCACGACAAAAAGAACACCGAGCTCATGCAACACACATTTCACACGCTACACACATCGCCCCAAACACACATAAAACATACAGCACACAGAGCCTCGCAGGATGCACAATGCCAAACACACAACTTGTGCACAGAGGGATCAGTCATAACACACGCTATCTCACTCAACTTGCAAAACACACAGACCACACGACACAAACGCAAATCACAGAACAACACATCACACAACACACACAGAAATTAATATCACAACTCATAACACACGCAACACCCCTGCATTAACAATGCGACACACACAGAGCAACGCAACCACCGCACGCCGCACACGAAGCCGCACACAGCACGCACTCAAGGAACAACCACAACACACACAAGAAAACGCCCACAAACAACATACATAGAGAACACACGGAACCTCTCCACACGCACACAGCACAACATAGGAAACAACATACACCACAAGCGTCACAGGACATAAAAAGCACACAATTCACACAAATCACAGGTCAGTGAGTACACACCACACACACAATGAGGCACACTAACAAGCACAAGCACGCACGGACAGCACGTCTCAACCAAACCCGCACACAACCCCTCAAACACGGCCAAACACAAAACCCAATCACACATGCAAAACAGGCACACCACACACAAAACCACACGCAAAACACACCACCAACAGAAACCCCCATAGCGCACATGTCACACGCTACACACCACACACGCAACCACACACAGACACCCCACACTCATATCCATGCACGGGCTGCACTACGCACAGCGCACACACACAGAACCCAGAATGTATCAACGCAAGTCACAAGACACACACCGGACACATCAAAGCACGTAATTGCTCACAACACACGTTGAACCACATCTCACAGAGCACACACAATGAGGCACACAAAACAAGCACAGCCACACAGACAACCAATCTCACGTCACACACGTAACACACACACACAACCACTCAAACACAACCACACCTAAACCACAATCACAAACACAAAACACACACAGCCCTCACACATGCAAAGGCCAAACACATAACCAGCAAAGGAGACAGCGCACATGTCACACACTGCACCCTACACACACAACCACATAGAGAGACACACCACCCAGATATCCTCACCCAAGAGCGCCAAACGGAACACACACACACAACACAGAAACATGCGACGCAACAGTCACAAGACACGCACCAAACCCATCAAGGCACACAACTGCTCACGATACGCATGGAATTCATTGCCCAGACGACATACTGCACCCACCATGAGACATACTAAACAAGCACAACCCCACACAGTCAACACATCTCACATCATGCGCATAACACAGGCAGCCAAACATAACCTCAACCACTCAAACACGACCGCACACACAAATCACCATCACACACGCAGAACACACACACAGCACTCACAAACCCATAGGCAAAACACACATAACCAACAAAGAAGACAAATAGCGCACATTTCACACACTGCACGCTACACACACAACCACGCACAGGCACACCGCACATACGTCCTCACACAGGAGCACAACGCAGAACACACACACAACACAGAAACGCGCCACACAACAGTCACTATATACACACCACACCCTTGAGGGCACATAACTGCTCACAATGCACACGGAAAACATTGCACAGACCACGCACTGCGCACACCAGGAGACGTACTAAACAAGCACAACCACACACAGTCAACACGTCTCACACCATGTGCACAACTCGAACAGCCAAACACACACACAGCCTCTCTAACACAACAACACACCGATCACAATCACACTCACAAAACTGACACGGCACATACAAGTCCACACCCCACTGACGAAAACACATGCAACACACATATAACGCACCACACACAGCACACACAAGCGCAAGCATACAATACAGCGCGCACACAGACCCACACGCAGACAGCACGAACCGCAACCCACAAACACACACACAACAAACACATGCACACGGCACGTCCGACCCAGGCCAAATCCACAGCACAACCCAACGCTCAAATTACACAGCCCACCCAACATCTACCCAGTACGTAACGCACAGAAAGCAGATGGACAGCACGCACACAACCCAGAACACAGTACACAACAACACAACAGACAACAGGAAGGCCAGACACATTTCGACCGGAGGCAACACACCAAACACACAACATACACAACCGCCAACAGATAACTCGCCAAAAAAAGGCAGAATACACACTGCGCAAAGAACCACACAACACACACAGCACAACTCACAAGTGCCGACATCACACGTAACACACCACACAGTGAAAAATACGCAGAGCAGTGTGCTCAGCGAGCCGTAAGGATCATACACCACACATGTTACACACAAAATACACACAACACGGACAACAACACAACCCACAGAAAACAAGCGAGACCCACAGATCATAGACATGACAACACAACGCAAAGCACACAGGGACACAGCACACACAGCGTACCACAACAGAGAATACACACCGAATCACAGAAAAACACCACAAATCGCTCACTGCCACATACCAACAACACATACAGCACACTACACACACAACCAACCCAAAAGACACAAAAGAGATCGGTCGGGTGTGTGTAGCCTTCTACTGCAATGTTTACTAAGTTTTCTGTGTCACACAGGAGCAAGTTGCATGCCAGGGGAAATCAGCGCAGTATTCTCTCAGGGAGGGTCTCCTCGGCGCACGGTGGATGGTCTCCCCAGCAGAGTTTGGCGTAAGGCTCTT
Source organism: Manis pentadactyla (assembly GCF_030020395.1). Lineage (NCBI taxonomy): Eukaryota > Metazoa > Chordata > Mammalia > Pholidota > Manidae > Manis > Manis pentadactyla. Next base: position 19,345 of record NW_026645001.1, on the reverse strand, counting down.
CTGCAGCAGTTTCTGACACGTCACTGCAGAGGCATCTTCAGGGCATTGCGTTTACTCACCAGGACACTCCGGTTCTGTGCGTCCTCTTCCAGCAGCCCCAGGAAACAAGGACCTCCCGGATGATTCCAAGCCTGCGGAGAAAAGAGCCAAGCACGAAAGGCTTTCTTCGGCGTGCTTGAATGCGGAAGCCTCAGGACTGCCCTTGAGCATTTAGCTTTAGGACCATGGCAAAGGATGGTTTCTCCCTGCAGATCACAAAGAGAGAGCCGGGCTGCACATGGTTCGTTCAGGCTGATAAGATTTCTGGCCCAGAGAAGAGCTCTGTTCTGATGAAAGGATGATCAGCTGAAGGAGTCCCCACAGCATCTTCCCTTAGACTAGTTTTCCTGAACAGCCAGGCTTCCTCAGCAAGGCCTCACGTTAGTGGCCACACAAGCGAGCGTCCGCCACTCAGCAGAAGAGAGCTCTACCCAGCAGACTTCACTCAGGCGCTTTAGAGAGCAGGCACACAGGGCAGACACGGAGAGCACATTGCAAGCTCGGTTTCAGCATCCACTGCAACGACTTCGGTGACTCCTTGAATGGGAAATCCTGCACTGGATTCTTTCACGCACATAAGCTGAATCCAAAGCTGACTTGCCTCCACTGCGGCTAGTTCAAAGCGTCTGGTTCTGCAACTTCCCGTGTGGCTAGTGCTAAGGCCTATTCGAAGCCCACCCACAGGTGGCCTCTGAGACAGAGGGCGTACAGAGAAGACCGCCTTCTACTGCGACGCTTACCGTTTTCCGTATCACATAGGAGCAAATTGCATGCAAGGCGAAAGCAGCCTAGTATTCTCGCAGGGAGGGTCTCCTCAGGGCACGGTGGGTCGTTTCCCCGGCAAAGCCTGGCATAAGGCTCTCCTGCAGCAGTTTCTGACACTTTACTACAAAGGCGTCGGCGGGGCATTGCCGAAAAGAAGGGATGAGGTGGCTCTTTGCGTCCCCTTCCGTCGCCCTCAGGAAACAAGGCCCTCCTGGAGGGTTACAAACCTGTGGAGAAAACGGACAGGCACGAGAGGCTGTCTTCTGTGCACTTGCATGCAGAAGTCTCTCCACACACGAAACAGCCCATCACACAAAACATCAACACCCCCCCCCCCACACACACACCGAGAACATAACTGCACACAATACACATGAACCACAGTTCTCAGAGGGAACACAACACACCAAGCGAGGCACACCTGACCCAGCTTGACCGCACGCGGTACGCACATCGCAAAAATACACTCATTACTCAAAGAGCCAACCACACACACAACCTGTCAAACACGACCACACACAAATCACCGTCACACATGTAACACACACCACACACACCACACATACAAACCCACATGCAAAACACCCACAAACCACGACAAAAAGAACACCGAGCTCATGCAACACACATTTCACACGCTACACACATCGCCCCAAACACACATAAAACATACAGCACACAGAGCCTCGCAGGATGCACAATGCCAAACACACAACTTGTGCACAGAGGGATCAGTCATAACACACGCTATCTCACTCAACTTGCAAAACACACAGACCACACGACACAAACGCAAATCACAGAACAACACATCACACAACACACACAGAAATTAATATCACAACTCATAACACACGCAACACCCCTGCATTAACAATGCGACACACACAGAGCAACGCAACCACCGCACGCCGCACACGAAGCCGCACACAGCACGCACTCAAGGAACAACCACAACACACACAAGAAAACGCCCACAAACAACATACATAGAGAACACACGGAACCTCTCCACACGCACACAGCACAACATAGGAAACAACATACACCACAAGCGTCACAGGACATAAAAAGCACACAATTCACACAAATCACAGGTCAGTGAGTACACACCACACACACAATGAGGCACACTAACAAGCACAAGCACGCACGGACAGCACGTCTCAACCAAACCCGCACACAACCCCTCAAACACGGCCAAACACAAAACCCAATCACACATGCAAAACAGGCACACCACACACAAAACCACACGCAAAACACACCACCAACAGAAACCCCCATAGCGCACATGTCACACGCTACACACCACACACGCAACCACACACAGACACCCCACACTCATATCCATGCACGGGCTGCACTACGCACAGCGCACACACACAGAACCCAGAATGTATCAACGCAAGTCACAAGACACACACCGGACACATCAAAGCACGTAATTGCTCACAACACACGTTGAACCACATCTCACAGAGCACACACAATGAGGCACACAAAACAAGCACAGCCACACAGACAACCAATCTCACGTCACACACGTAACACACACACACAACCACTCAAACACAACCACACCTAAACCACAATCACAAACACAAAACACACACAGCCCTCACACATGCAAAGGCCAAACACATAACCAGCAAAGGAGACAGCGCACATGTCACACACTGCACCCTACACACACAACCACATAGAGAGACACACCACCCAGATATCCTCACCCAAGAGCGCCAAACGGAACACACACACACAACACAGAAACATGCGACGCAACAGTCACAAGACACGCACCAAACCCATCAAGGCACACAACTGCTCACGATACGCATGGAATTCATTGCCCAGACGACATACTGCACCCACCATGAGACATACTAAACAAGCACAACCCCACACAGTCAACACATCTCACATCATGCGCATAACACAGGCAGCCAAACATAACCTCAACCACTCAAACACGACCGCACACACAAATCACCATCACACACGCAGAACACACACACAGCACTCACAAACCCATAGGCAAAACACACATAACCAACAAAGAAGACAAATAGCGCACATTTCACACACTGCACGCTACACACACAACCACGCACAGGCACACCGCACATACGTCCTCACACAGGAGCACAACGCAGAACACACACACAACACAGAAACGCGCCACACAACAGTCACTATATACACACCACACCCTTGAGGGCACATAACTGCTCACAATGCACACGGAAAACATTGCACAGACCACGCACTGCGCACACCAGGAGACGTACTAAACAAGCACAACCACACACAGTCAACACGTCTCACACCATGTGCACAACTCGAACAGCCAAACACACACACAGCCTCTCTAACACAACAACACACCGATCACAATCACACTCACAAAACTGACACGGCACATACAAGTCCACACCCCACTGACGAAAACACATGCAACACACATATAACGCACCACACACAGCACACACAAGCGCAAGCATACAATACAGCGCGCACACAGACCCACACGCAGACAGCACGAACCGCAACCCACAAACACACACACAACAAACACATGCACACGGCACGTCCGACCCAGGCCAAATCCACAGCACAACCCAACGCTCAAATTACACAGCCCACCCAACATCTACCCAGTACGTAACGCACAGAAAGCAGATGGACAGCACGCACACAACCCAGAACACAGTACACAACAACACAACAGACAACAGGAAGGCCAGACACATTTCGACCGGAGGCAACACACCAAACACACAACATACACAACCGCCAACAGATAACTCGCCAAAAAAAGGCAGAATACACACTGCGCAAAGAACCACACAACACACACAGCACAACTCACAAGTGCCGACATCACACGTAACACACCACACAGTGAAAAATACGCAGAGCAGTGTGCTCAGCGAGCCGTAAGGATCATACACCACACATGTTACACACAAAATACACACAACACGGACAACAACACAACCCACAGAAAACAAGCGAGACCCACAGATCATAGACATGACAACACAACGCAAAGCACACAGGGACACAGCACACACAGCGTACCACAACAGAGAATACACACCGAATCACAGAAAAACACCACAAATCGCTCACTGCCACATACCAACAACACATACAGCACACTACACACACAACCAACCCAAAAGACACAAAAGAGATCGGTCGGGTGTGTGTAGCCTTCTACTGCAATGTTTACTAAGTTTTCTGTGTCACACAGGAGCAAGTTGCATGCCAGGGGAAATCAGCGCAGTATTCTCTCAGGGAGGGTCTCCTCGGCGCACGGTGGATGGTCTCCCCAGCAGAGTTTGGCGTAAGGCTCTTCTGCAGCAGTTTCTGACACGTCACTGCAGAGGCATCTTCAGGGCATTGCGTTTACTCACCAGGACACTCCGGTTCTGTGCGTCCTCTTCCAGCAGCCCCAGGAAACAAGGACCTCCCGGATGATTCCAAGCCTGCGGAGAAAAGAGCCAAGCACGAAAGGCTTTCTTCGGCGTGCTTGAATGCGGAAGCCTCAGGACTGCCCTTGAGCATTTAGCTTTAGGACCATGGCAAAGGATGGTTTCTCCCTGCAGATCACAAAGAGAGAGCCGGGCTGCACATGGTTCGTTCAGGCTGATAAGATTTCTGGCCCAGAGAAGAGCTCTGTTCTGATGAAAGGATGATCAGCTGAAGGAGTCCCCACAGCATCTTCCCTTAGACTAGTTTTCCTGAACAGCCAGGCTTCCTCAGCAAGGCCTCACGTTAGTGGCCACACAAGCGAGCGTCCGCCACTCAGCAGAAGAGAGCTCTACCCAGCAGACTTCACTCAGGCGCTTTAGAGAGCAGGCACACAGGGCAGACACGGAGAGCACATTGCAAGCTCGGTTTCAGCATCCACTGCAACGACTTCGGTGACTCCTTGAATGGGAAATCCTGCACTGGATTCTTTCACGCACATAAGCTGAATCCAAAGCTGACTTGCCTCCACTGCGGCTAGTTCAAAGCGTCTGGTTCTGCAACTTCCCGTGTGGCTAGTGCTAAGGCCTATTCGAAGCCCACCCACAGGTGGCCTCTGAGACAGAGGGCGTATAGAGAAGACCGCCTTCTACTGCGACGCTTACCGTTTTCCGTATCACATAGGAGCAAATTGCATGCAAGGCGAAAGCAGCCTAGTATTCTCGCAGGGAGGGTCTCCTCAGGGCACGGTGGGTCGTTTCCCCGGCAAAGCCTGGCATAAGGCTCTCCTGCAGCAGTTTCTGACACTTTACTACAAAGGCGTCGGCGGGGCATTGCCGAAAAGAAGGGATGAGGTGGCTCTTTGCGTCCCCTTCCGTCGCCCTCAGGAAACAAGGCCCTCCTGGAGGGTTACAAACCTGTGGAGAAAACGGACAGGCACGAGAGGCTGTCTTCTGTGCCCTTGCATGCAGAAGTCTCTCCACACACGAAACAGCCCATCACACAAAACATCAACACCCCCCCCACACACACACACCGAGAACATAACTGCACACAATACACATGAACCACAGTTCTCAGAGGGAACACAACACACCAAGCGAGGCACACCTGACCCAGCTTGACCGCACGCGGTACGCACATCGCAAAAATACACTCATTACTCAAAGAGCCAACCACACACACAACCTGTCAAACACGACCACACACAAATCACCGTCACACATGTAACACACACCACACACACCACACATACAAACCCACATGCAAAACACCCACAAACCACGACAAAAAGAACACCGAGCTCATGCAACACACATTTCACACGCTACACACATCGCCCCAAACACACATAAAACATACAGCACACAGAGCCTCGCAGGATGCACAATGCCAAACACACAACTTGTGCACAGAGGGATCAGTCATAACACACGCTATCTCACTCAACTTGCAAAACACACAGACCACACGACACAAACGCAAATCACAGAACAACACATCACACAACACACACAGAAATTAATATCACAACTCATAACACACGCAACACCCCTGCATTAACAATGCGACACACACAGAGCAACGCAACCACCGCACGCCGCACACGAAGCCGCACACAGCACGCACTCAAGGAACAACCACAACACACACAAGAAAACGCCCACAAACAACATACATAGAGAACACACGGAACCTCTCCACACGCACACAGCACAACATAGGAAACAACATACACCACAAGCGTCACAGGACATAAAAAGCACACAATTCACACAAATCACAGGTCAGTGAGTACACACCACACACACAATGAGGCACACTAACAAGCACAAGCACGCACGGACAGCACGTCTCAACCAAACCCGCACACAACCCCTCAAACACGGCCAAACACAAAACCCAATCACACATGCAAAACAGGCACACCACACACAAAACCACACGCAAAACACACCACCAACAGAAACCCCCATAGCGCACATGTCACACGCTACACACCACACACGCAACCACACACAGACACCCCACACTCATATCCATGCACGGGCTGCACTACGCACAGCGCACACACACAGAACCCAGAATGTATCAACGCAAGTCACAAGACACACACCGGACACATCAAAGCACATAATTGCTCACAACACACGTTGAACCACATCTCACAGAGCACACACAATGAGGCACACAAAACAAGCACAGCCACACAGACAACCAATCTCACGTCACACACGTAACACACACACACAACCACTCAAACACAACCACACCTAAACCACAATCACAAACACAAAACACACACAGCCCTCACACATGCAAAGGCCAAACACATAACCAGCAAAGGAGACAGCGCACATGTCACACACTGCACCCTACACACACAACCACATAGAGAGACACACCACCCAGATATCCTCACCCAAGAGCGCCAAACGGAACACACACACACAACACAGAAACATGCGACGCAACAGTCACAAGACACGCACCAAACCCATCAAGGCACACAACTGCTCACGATACGCATGGAATTCATTGCCCAGACGACATACTGCACCCACCATGAGACATACTAAACAAGCACAACCCCACACAGTCAACACATCTCACATCATGCGCATAACACAGGCAGCCAAACATAACCTCAACCACTCAAACACGACCGCACACACAAATCACCATCACACACGCAGAACACACACACAGCACTCACAAACCCATAGGCAAAACACACATAACCAACAAAGAAGACAAATAGCGCACATTTCACACACTGCACGCTACACACACAACCACGCACAGGCACACCGCACATACGTCCTCACACAGGAGCACAACGCAGAACACACACACAACACAGAAACGCGCCACACAACAGTCACTATATACACACCACACCCTTGAGGGCACATAACTGCTCACAATGCACACGGAAAACATTGCACAGACCACGCACTGCGCACACCAGGAGACGTACTAAACAAGCACAACCACACACAGTCAACACGTCTCACACCATGTGCACAACTCGAACAGCCAAACACACACACAGCCTCTCTAACACAACAACACACCGATCACAATCACACTCACAAAACTGACACGGCACATACAAGTCCACACCCCACTGACGAAAACACATGCAACACACATATAACGCACCACACACAGCACACACAAGCGCAAGCATACAATACAGCGCGCACACAGACCCACACGCAGACAGCACGAACCGCAACCCACAAACACACACACAACAAACACATGCACACGGCACGTCCGACCCAGGCCAAATCCACAGCACAACCCAACGCTCAAATTACACAGCCCACCCAACATCTACCCAGTACGTAACGCACAGAAAGCAGATGGACAGCACGCACACAACCCAGAACACAGTACACAACAACACAACAGACAACAGGAAGGCCAGACACATTTCGACCGGAGGCAACACACCAAACACACAACATACACAACCGCCAACAGATAACTCGCCAAAAAAAGGCAGAATACACACTGCGCAAAGAACCACACAACACACACAGCACAACTCACAAGTGCCGACATCACACGTAACACACCACACAGTGAAAAATACGCAGAGCAGTGTGCTCAGCGAGCCGTAAGGATCATACACCACACATGTTACACACAAAATACACACAACACGGACAACAACACAACCCACAGAAAACAAGCGAGACCCACAGATCATAGACATGACAACACAACGCAAAGCACACAGGGACACAGCACACACAGCGTACCACAACAGAGAATACACACCGAATCACAGAAAAACACCACAAATCGCTCACTGCCACATACCAACAACACATACAGCACACTACACACACAACCAACCCAAAAGACACAAAAGAGATCGGTCGGGTGTGTGTAGCCTTCTACTGCAATGTTTACTAAGTTTTCTGTGTCACACAGGAGCAAGTTGCATGCCAGGGGAAATCAGCGCAGTATTCTCTCAGGGAGGGTCTCCTCGGCGCACGGTGGATGGTCTCCCCAGCAGAGTTTGGCGTAAGGCTCTTCTGCAGCAGTTTCTGACACGTCACTGCAGAGGCATCTTCAGGGCATTGCGTTTACTCACCAGGACACTCCGGTTCTGTGCGTCCTCTTCCAGCAGCCCCAGGAAACAAGGACCTCCCGGATGATTCCAAGCCTGCGGAGAAAAGAGCCAAGCACGAAAGGCTTTCTTCGGCGTGCTTGAATGCGGAAGCCTCAGGACTGCCCTTGAGCATTTAGCTTTAGGACCATGGCAAAGGATGGTTTCTCCCTGCAGATCACAAAGAGAGAGCCGGGCTGCACATGGTTCGTTCAGGCTGATAAGATTTCTGGCCCAGAGAAGAGCTCTGTTCTGATGAAAGGATGATCAGCTGAAGGAGTCCCCACAGCATCTTCCCTTAGACTAGTTTTCCTGAACAGCCAGGCTTCCTCAGCAAGGCCTCACGTTAGTGGCCACACAAGCGAGCGTCCGCCACTCAGCAGAAGAGAGCTCTACCCAGCAGACTTCACTCAGGCGCTTTAGAGAGCAGGCACACAGGGCAGACACGGAGAGCACATTGCAAGCTCGGTTTCAGCATCCACTGCAACGACTTCGGTGACTCCTTGAATGGGAAATCCTGCACTGGATTCTTTCACGCACATAAGCTGAATCCAAAGCTGACTTGCCTCCACTGCGGCTAGTTCAAAGCGTCTGGTTCTGCAACTTCCCGTGTGGCTAGTGCTAAGGCCTATTCGAAGCCCACCCACAGGTGGCCTCTGAGACAGAGGGCGTACAGAGAAGACCGCCTTCTACTGCGACGCTTACCGTTTTCCGTATCACATAGGAGCAAATTGCATGCAAGGCGAAAGCAGCCTAGTATTCTCGCAGGGAGGGTCTCCTCAGGGCACGGTGGGTCGTTTCCCCGGCAAAGCCTGGCATAAGGCTCTCCTGCAGCAGTTTCTGACACTTTACTACAAAGGCGTCGGCGGGGCATTGCCGAAAAGAAGGGATGAGGTGGCTCTTTGCGTCCCCTTCCGTCGCCCTCAGGAAACAAGGCCCTCCTGGAGGGTTACAAACCTGTGGAGAAAACGGACAGGCACGAGAGGCTGTCTTCTGTGCCCTTGCATGCAGAAGTCTCTCCACACACGAAACAGCCCATCACACAAAACATCAACACCCCCCCCACACACACACACCGAGAACATAACTGCACACAATACACATGAACCACAGTTCTCAGAGGGAACACAACACACCAAGCGAGGCACACCTGACCCAGCTTGACCGCACGCGGTACGCACATCGCAAAAATACACTCATTACTCAAAGAGCCAACCACACACACAACCTGTCAAACACGACCACACACAAATCACCGTCACACATGTAACACACACCACACACACCACACATACAAACCCACATGCAAAACACCCACAAACCACGACAAAAAGAACACCGAGCTCATGCAACACACATTTCACACGCTACACACATCGCCCCAAACACACATAAAACATACAGCACACAGAGCCTCGCAGGATGCACAATGCCAAACACACAACTTGTGCACAGAGGGATCAGTCATAACACACGCTATCTCACTCAACTTGCAAAACACACAGACCACACGACACAAACGCAAATCACAGAACAACACATCACACAACACACACAGAAATTAATATCACAACTCATAACACACGCAACACCCCTGCATTAACAATGCGACACACACAGAGCAACGCAACCACCGCACGCCGCACACGAAGCCGCACACAGCACGCACTCAAGGAACAACCACAACACACACAAGAAAACGCCCACAAACAACATACATAGAGAACACACGGAACCTCTCCACACGCACACAGCACAACATAGGAAACAACATACACCACAAGCGTCACAGGACATAAAAAGCACACAATTCACACAAATCACAGGTCAGTGAGTACACACCACACACACAATGAGGCACACTAACAAGCACAAGCACGCACGGACAGCACGTCTCAACCAAACCCGCACACAACCCCTCAAACACGGCCAAACACAAAACCCAATCACACATGCAAAACAGGCACACCACACACAAAACCACACGCAAAACACACCACCAACAGAAACCCCCATAGCGCACATGTCACACGCTACACACCACACACGCAACCACACACAGACACCCCACACTCATATCCATGCACGGGCTGCACTACGCACAGCGCACACACACAGAACCCAGAATGTATCAACGCAAGTCACAAGACACACACCGGACACATCAAAGCACGTAATTGCTCACAACACACGTTGAACCACATCTCACAGAGCACACACAATGAGGCACACAAAACAAGCACAGCCACACAGACAACCAATCTCACGTCACACACGTAACACACACACACAACCACTCAAACACAACCACACCTAAACCACAATCACAAACACAAAACACACACAGCCCTCACACATGCAAAGGCCAAACACATAACCAGCAAAGGAGACAGCGCACATGTCACACACTGCACCCTACACACACAACCACATAGAGAGACACACCACCCAGATATCCTCACCCAAGAGCGCCAAACGGAACACACACACACAACACAGAAACATGCGACGCAACAGTCACAAGACACGCACCAAACCCATCAAGGCACACAACTGCTCACGATACGCATGGAATTCATTGCCCAGACGACATACTGCACCCACCATGAGACATACTAAACAAGCACAACCCCACACAGTCAACACATCTCACATCATGCGCATAACACAGGCAGCCAAACATAACCTCAACCACTCAAACACGACCGCACACACAAATCACCATCACACACGCAGAACACACACACAGCACTCACAAACCCATAGGCAAAACACACATAACCAACAAAGAAGACAAATAGCGCACATTTCACACACTGCACGCTACACACACAACCACGCACAGGCACACCGCACATACGTCCTCACACAGGAGCACAACGCAGAACACACACACAACACAGAAACGCGCCACACAACAGTCACTATATACACACCACACCCTTGAGGGCACATAACTGCTCACAATGCACACGGAAAACATTGCACAGACCACGCACTGCGCACACCAGGAGACGTACTAAACAAGCACAACCACACACAGTCAACACGTCTCACACCATGTGCACAACTCGAACAGCCAAACACACACACAGCCTCTCTAACACAACAACACACCGATCACAATCACACTCACAAAACTGACACGGCACATACAAGTCCACACCCCACTGACGAAAACACATGCAACACACATATAACGCACCACACACAGCACACACAAGCGCAAGCATACAATACAGCGCGCACACAGACCCACACGCAGACAGCACGAACCGCAACCCACAAACACACACACAACAAACACATGCACACGGCACGTCCGACCCAGGCCAAATCCACAGCACAACCCAACGCTCAAATTACACAGCCCACCCAACATCTACCCAGTACGTAACGCACAGAAAGCAGATGGACAGCACGCACACAACCCAGAACACAGTACACAACAACACAACAGACAACAGGAAGGCCAGACACATTTCGACCGGAGGCAACACACCAAACACACAACATACACAACCGCCAACAGATAACTCGCCAAAAAAAGGCAGAATACACACTGCGCAAAGAACCACACAACACACACAGCACAACTCACAAGTGCCGACATCACACGTAACACACCACACAGTGAAAAATACGCAGAGCAGTGTGCTCAGCGAGCCGTAAGGATCATACACCACACATGTTACACACAAAATACACACAACACGGACAACAACACAACCCACAGAAAACAAGCGAGACCCACAGATCATAGACATGACAACACAACGCAAAGCACACAGGGACACAGCACACACAGCGTACCACAACAGAGAATACACACCGAATCACAGAAAAACACCACAAATCGCTCACTGCCACATACCAACAACACATACAGCACACTACACACACAACCAACCCAAAAGACACAAAAGAGATCGGTCGGGTGTGTGTAGCCTTCTACTGCAATGTTTACTAAGTTTTCTGTGTCACACAGGAGCAAGTTGCATGCCAGGGGAAATCAGCGCAGTATTCTCTCAGGGAGGGTCTCCTCGGCGCACGGTGGATGGTCTCCCCAGCAGAGTTTGGCGTAAGGCTCTTCTGCAGCAGTTTCTGACACGTCACTGCAGAGGCATCTTCAGGGCATTGCGTTTACTCACCAGGACACTCCGGTTCTGTGCGTCCTCTTCCAGCAGCCCCAGGAAACAAGGACCTCCCGGATGATTCCAAGCCTGCGGAGAAAAGAGCCAAGCACGAAAGGCTTTCTTCGGCGTGCTTGAATGCGGAAGCCTCAGGACTGCCCTTGAGCATTTAGCTTTAGGACCATGGCAAAGGATGGTTTCTCCCTGCAGATCACAAAGAGAGAGCCGGGCTGCACATGGTTCGTTCAGGCTGATAAGATTTCTGGCCCAGAGAAGAGCTCTGTTCTGATGAAAGGATGATCAGCTGAAGGAGTCCCCACAGCATCTTCCCTTAGACTAGTTTTCCTGAACAGCCAGGCTTCCTCAGCAAGGCCTCACGTTAGTGGCCACACAAGCGAGCGTCCGCCACTCAGCAGAAGAGAGCTCTACCCAGCAGACTTCACTCAGGCGCTTTAGAGAGCAGGCACACAGGGCAGACACGGAGAGCACATTGCAAGCTCGGTTTCAGCATCCACTGCAACGACTTCGGTGACTCCTTGAATGGGAAATCCTGCACTGGATTCTTTCACGCACATAAGCTGAATCCAAAGCTGACTTGCCTCCACTGCGGCTAGTTCAAAGCGTCTGGTTCTGCAACTTCCCGTGTGGCTAGTGCTAAGGCCTATTCGAAGCCCACCCACAGGTGGCCTCTGAGACAGAGGGCGTACAGAGAAGACCGCCTTCTACTGCGACGCTTACCGTTTTCCGTATCACATAGGAGCAAATTGCATGCAAGGCGAAAGCAGCCTAGTATTCTCGCAGGGAGGGTCTCCTCAGGGCACGGTGGGTCGTTTCCCCGGCAAAGCCTGGCATAAGGCTCTCCTGCAGCAGTTTCTGACACTTTACTACAAAGGCGTCGGCGGGGCATTGCCGAAAAGAAGGGATGAGGTGGCTCTTTGCGTCCCCTTCCGTCGCCCTCAGGAAACAAGGCCCTCCTGGAGGGTTACAAACCTGTGGAGAAAACGGACAGGCACGAGAGGCTGTCTTCTGTGCACTTGCATGCAGAAGTCTCTCCACACACGAAACAGCCCATCACACAAAACATCAACACCCCCCCCACACACACACACACCGAGAACATAACTGCACACAATACACATGAACCACAGTTCTCAGAGGGAACACAACACACCAAGCGAGGCACACCTGACCCAGCTTGACCGCACGCGGTACGCACATCGCAAAAATACACTCATTACTCAAAGAGCCAACCACACACACAACCTGTCAAACACGACCACACACAAATCACCGTCACACATGTAACACACACCACACACACCACACATACAAACCCACATGCAAAACACCCACAAACCACGACAAAAAGAACACCGAGCTCATGCAACACACATTTCACACGCTACACACATCGCCCCAAACACACATAAAACATACAGCACACAGAGCCTCGCAGGATGCACAATGCCAAACACACAACTTGTGCACAGAGGGATCAGTCATAACACACGCTATCTCACTCAACTTGCAAAACACACAGACCACACGACACAAACGCAAATCACAGAACAACACATCACACAACACACACAGAAATTAATATCACAACTCATAACACACGCAACACCCCTGCATTAACAATGCGACACACACAGAGCAACGCAACCACCGCACGCCGCACACGAAGCCGCACACAGCACGCACTCAAGGAACAACCACAACACACACAAGAAAACGCCCACAAACAACATACATAGAGAACACACGGAACCTCTCCACACGCACACAGCACAACATAGGAAACAACATACACCACAAGCGTCACAGGACATAAAAAGCACACAATTCACACAAATCACAGGTCAGTGAGTACACACCACACACACAATGAGGCACACTAACAAGCACAAGCACGCACGGACAGCACGTCTCAACCAAACCCGCACACAACCCCTCAAACACGGCCAAACACAAAACCCAATCACACATGCAAAACAGGCACACCACACACAAAACCACACGCAAAACACACCACCAACAGAAACCCCCATAGCGCACATGTCACACGCTACACACCACACACGCAACCACACACAGACACCCCACACTCATATCCATGCACGGGCTGCACTACGCACAGCGCACACACACAGAACCCAGAATGTATCAACGCAAGTCACAAGACACACACCGGACACATCAAAGCACGTAATTGCTCACAACACACGTTGAACCACATCTCACAGAGCACACACAATGAGGCACACAAAACAAGCACAGCCACACAGACAACCAATCTCACGTCACACACGTAACACACACACACAACCACTCAAACACAACCACACCTAAACCACAATCACAAACACAAAACACACACAGCCCTCACACATGCAAAGGCCAAACACATAACCAGCAAAGGAGACAGCGCACATGTCACACACTGCACCCTACACACACAACCACATAGAGAGACACACCACCCAGATATCCTCACCCAAGAGCGCCAAACGGAACACACACACACAACACAGAAACATGCGACGCAACAGTCACAAGACACGCACCAAACCCATCAAGGCACACAACTGCTCACGATACGCATGGAATTCATTGCCCAGACGACATACTGCACCCACCATGAGACATACTAAACAAGCACAACCCCACACAGTCAACACATCTCACATCATGCGCATAACACAGGCAGCCAAACATAACCTCAACCACTCAAACACGACCGCACACACAAATCACCATCACACACGCAGAACACACACACAGCACTCACAAACCCATAGGCAAAACACACATAACCAACAAAGAAGACAAATAGCGCACATTTCACACACTGCACGCTACACACACAACCACGCACAGGCACACCGCACATACGTCCTCACACAGGAGCACAACGCAGAACACACACACAACACAGAAACGCGCCACACAACAGTCACTATATACACACCACACCCTTGAGGGCACATAACTGCTCACAATGCACACGGAAAACATTGCACAGACCACGCACTGCGCACACCAGGAGACGTACTAAACAAGCACAACCACACACAGTCAACACGTCTCACACCATGTGCACAACTCGAACAGCCAAACACACACACAGCCTCTCTAACACAACAACACACCGATCACAATCACACTCACAAAACTGACACGGCACATACAAGTCCACACCCCACTGACGAAAACACATGCAACACACATATAACGCACCACACACAGCACACACAAGCGCAAGCATACAATACAGCGCGCACACAGACCCACACGCAGACAGCACGAACCGCAACCCACAAACACACACACAACAAACACATGCACACGGCACGTCCGACCCAGGCCAAATCCACAGCACAACCCAACGCTCAAATTACACAGCCCACCCAACATCTACCCAGTACGTAACGCACAGAAAGCAGATGGACAGCACGCACACAACCCAGAACACAGTACACAACAACACAACAGACAACAGGAAGGCCAGACACATTTCGACCGGAGGCAACACACCAAACACACAACATACACAACCGCCAACAGATAACTCGCCAAAAAAAGGCAGAATACACACTGCGCAAAGAACCACACAACACACACAGCACAACTCACAAGTGCCGACATCACACGTAACACACCACACAGTGAAAAATACGCAGAGCAGTGTGCTCAGCGAGCCGTAAGGATCATACACCACACATGTTACACACAAAATACACACAACACGGACAACAACACAACCCACAGAAAACAAGCGAGACCCACAGATCATAGACATGACAACACAACGCAAAGCACACAGGGACACAGCACACACAGCGTACCACAACAGAGAATACACACCGAATCACAGAAAAACACCACAAATCGCTCACTGCCACATACCAACAACACATACAGCACACTACACACACAACCAACCCAAAAGACACAAAAGAGATCGGTCGGGTGTGTGTAGCCTTCTACTGCAATGTTTACTAAGTTTTCTGTGTCACACAGGAGCAAGTTGCATGCCAGGGGAAATCAGCGCAGTATTCTCTCAGGGAGGGTCTCCTCGGCGCACGGTGGATGGTCTCCCCAGCAGAGTTTGGCGTAAGGCTCTTCTGCAGCAGTTTCTGACACGTCACTGCAGAGGCATCTTCAGGGCATTGCGTTTACTCACCAGGACACTCCGGTTCTGTGCGTCCTCTTCCAGCAGCCCCAGGAAACAAGGACCTCCCGGATGATTCCAAGCCTGCGGAGAAAAGAGCCAAGCACGAAAGGCTTTCTTCGGCGTGCTTGAATGCGGAAGCCTCAGGACTGCCCTTGAGCATTTAGCTTTAGGACCATGGCAAAGGATGGTTTCTCCCTGCAGATCACAAAGAGAGAGCCGGGCTGCACATGGTTCGTTCAGGCTGATAAGATTTCTGGCCCAGAGAAGAGCTCTGTTCTGATGAAAGGATGATCAGCTGAAGGAGTCCCCACAGCATCTTCCCTTAGACTAGTTTTCCTGAACAGCCAGGCTTCCTCAGCAAGGCCTCACGTTAGTGGCCACACAAGCGAGCGTCCGCCACTCAGCAGAAGAGAGCTCTACCCAGCAGACTTCACTCAGGCGCTTTAGAGAGCAGGCACACAGGGCAGACACGGAGAGCACATTGCAAGCTCGGTTTCAGCATCCACTGCAACGACTTCGGTGACTCCTTGAATGGGAAATCCTGCACTGGATTCTTTCACGCACATAAGCTGAATCCAAAGCTGACTTGCCTCCACTGCGGCTAGTTCAAAGCGTCTGGTTCTGCAACTTCCCGTGTGGCTAGTGCTAAGGCCTATTCGAAGCCCACCCACAGGTGGCCTCTGAGACAGAGGGCGTACAGAGAAGACCGCCTTCTACTGCGACGCTTACCGTTTTCCGTATCACATAGGAGCAAATTGCATGCAAGGCGAAAGCAGCCTAGTATTCTCGCAGGGAGGGTCTCCTCAGGGCACGGTGGGTCGTTTCCCCGGCAAAGCCTGGCATAAGGCTCTCCTGCAGCAGTTTCTGACACTTTACTACAAAGGCGTCGGCGGGGCATTGCCGAAAAGAAGGGATGAGGTGGCTCTTTGCGTCCCCTTCCGTCGCCCTCAGGAAACAAGGCCCTCCTGGAGGGTTACAAACCTGTGGAGAAAACGGACAGGCACGAGAGGCTGTCTTCTGTGCACTTGCATGCAGAAGTCTCTCCACACACGAAACAGCCCATCACACAAAACATCAACACCCCCCCCACACACACACACACCGAGAACATAACTGCACACAATACACATGAACCACAGTTCTCAGAGGGAACACAACACACCAAGCGAGGCACACCTGACCCAGCTTGACCGCACGCGGTACGCACATCGCAAAAATACACTCATTACTCAAAGAGCCAACCACACACACAACCTGTCAAACACGACCACACACAAATCACCGTCACACATGTAACACACACCACACACACCACACATACAAACCCACATGCAAAACACCCACAAACCACGACAAAAAGAACACCGAGCTCATGCAACACACATTTCACACGCTACACACATCGCCCCAAACACACATAAAACATACAGCACACAGAGCCTCGCAGGATGCACAATGCCAAACACACAACTTGTGCACAGAGGGATCAGTCATAACACACGCTATCTCACTCAACTTGCAAAACACACAGACCACACGACACAAACGCAAATCACAGAACAACACATCACACAACACACACAGAAATTAATATCACAACTCATAACACACGCAACACCCCTGCATTAACAATGCGACACACACAGAGCAACGCAACCACCGCACGCCGCACACGAAGCCGCACACAGCACGCACTCAAGGAACAACCACAACACACACAAGAAAACGCCCACAAACAACATACATAGAGAACACACGGAACCTCTCCACACGCACACAGCACAACATAGGAAACAACATACACCACAAGCGTCACAGGACATAAAAAGCACACAATTCACACAAATCACAGGTCAGTGAGTACACACCACACACACAATGAGGCACACTAACAAGCACAAGCACGCACGGACAGCACGTCTCAACCAAACCCGCACACAACCCCTCAAACACGGCCAAACACAAAACCCAATCACACATGCAAAACAGGCACACCACACACAAAACCACACGCAAAACACACCACCAACAGAAACCCCCATAGCGCACATGTCACACGCTACACACCACACACGCAACCACACACAGACACCCCACACTCATATCCATGCACGGGCTGCACTACGCACAGCGCACACACACAGAACCCAGAATGTATCAACGCAAGTCACAAGACACACACCGGACACATCAAAGCACGTAATTGCTCACAACACACGTTGAACCACATCTCACAGAGCACACACAATGAGGCACACAAAACAAGCACAGCCACACAGACAACCAATCTCACGTCACACACGTAACACACACACACAACCACTCAAACACAACCACACCTAAACCACAATCACAAACACAAAACACACACAGCCCTCACACATGCAAAGGCCAAACACATAACCAGCAAAGGAGACAGCGCACATGTCACACACTGCACCCTACACACACAACCACATAGAGAGACACACCACCCAGATATCCTCACCCAAGAGCGCCAAACGGAACACACACACAACACAGAAACATGCGACGCAACAGTCACAAGACACGCACCAAACCCATCAAGGCACACAACTGCTCACGATACGCATGGAATTCATTGCCCAGACGACATACTGCACCCAC
>NW_026645000.1:0-41461 GCF_030020395.1 Manis pentadactyla | reverse complement strand
AACACTCGCACACCTACACACACAAACAAACCAACACACAAACACAGGCTCACATGCAATCACAAACACACTCACAAATAGTGACACACTCTCACCTGCACACACGGACACACTCACACCCACTCACAGACAAAAACACTCACACACAATCACACACCCGTATACACACTCTCTCTCACTAACACACCTACACACACACAAACGCATCATCAAACACACACACACTCACATACAGAAATCACACAGGCACTCAGACACTCCTACACTCACACACACTGTCACACACCCTCACAAACACACACAATCACACAGGGTTCGGCACAATCACACACCTACACACACAGACTCACACACACACATTCTCACACACAATCACACACACTCACACACAGTCACCCAATCGTATACACATTCACACACTCACTCCCACTCACACAACTACACACACACTCTCACAGAGTCACATGCACTCACACCCACACTAAAACCATCAGACACACACACCTGCACACAAAGACGCTCAGACACTCACCCACAAACACAATCACACACAATAACACACTCGTACACACAGTCCCACTCTCACTCCCACTCACACTTACACACACACTTTCACACACACACATATAATAACCACAAAGGCACTCAAAAAGACACACCTACACTCAAACGCTCACACACACTCTCACACACCCACACAAAATCACGAAGACTGAGACACTGTTTCACACACTCACACACATACACACAGACACATTCACTCACATTCTCACACACAATCACAAAAACTCAGACACAATCACACACCCGTATACACACTCACACACACACAAACACTCACACAACTACACTCTCACAAACACTCACACATTCACACACCTACACACAGAAACAACCACATTCTCACACACAATTGCACACACACAATTACGCACCTACACATAGACACACACACATATAGACACACACACACTAACACACAATCACACACACTCACACACAATCGCACACTTATATACACACTCACACATTCACTCCCACTCACACAACAAAAATTTCACAAAGAAACACACTCACACCCACACACACTCACAGACCCATTCGCACTCACACACTCACACACTGCTGCACTCACTCATCTACACACACAGAGACACCAACACACATTCTCAGAATGTCCCAAACACACACTCTCACACCCTGCCACAAGCTCTCGCACACCTACTAACACACAAACACACACAGATTCACATGCACTCACAAACACTCACACAATGTCACACACACACTCACACAATGTCACACACACACTCACACACCTACACACAGAAACACCAACATATTCAGACTGTCAGACACACACATGCACACACACAGTCACCCACTCATATACACATTCACTCACTCACACCCACTCACACCGCTGCACTCTCACAAACACCCTAACACACTCTCACACTTACACACAGACACACACACTCAGACAGAAAGGCAATCCCACATAGACTCACACAATGTCACACACACGCCTAAACAAAAACACACTCACACACACACAAACACAATGACACTCTCATATACACACTCACACACTCATTCCCAATCACACCTACACTCTCACAAACACACACACACAGACACATGAGCACTCACGCACATTAACACAGTGCCATAAACTGTCACACACCTACACACATGTAGACACACCCACAAACACACAGACACACAGACTCACACGCATTCACACACACAATAACCCGGTCACACACACTCACACAACTAGAATTTCACAAAGAAACACACTCACACCCACACACACTCACAGACTCACTCGCACTCACTCACACACACACTGCTGCACTCACACATCTACACACACAGTGACACCAACACACATTCACAGAATGTCACAAACACACACACTCACACACTGCCACAAGCTCTCGCACACCTACTCACACACCAACACACACAGATTCACATGCACTCACACACACACTCACACAATGTCACACACACACTAACACACCTACACACAGAAACAACCACGTATTCAAACTATCAGGCACAAACATTCACGCACACTCAGTCACCCACTCATATACACATTCACTCACTCACTCCCACTCACACACCTGCACTCTCACAAACACCCTAACACACTCTCACCCTTACTCACAGACACACACACACTCAGACAGAAATGCACTCCCACATAGACTCACACAATGTCACACACACACCTAAACAAAAACACACTCACACACACACAAACACAATGACACACTCATATACACACTCATACACTCATTAACAATCACACCTACACTCTCACAAACTCACACACACACACAGACACATGAGCACTCACGCACATTGACACAGTATCTTAAACAGTCACACACCTACACACATGTAGACACACCCACAAAAACACAGACACACAGACTCACACGCATTCACACACACAATAACCCGGTCACACACACTCACACACCTACTCACACAAACACTTACAGACACACACGCACTAACACTGAAACACAGTCAAACACACTCGCACACCTATACACACAAACAAACCAACACACAAACAGGCTCACATGCAATCACACACACACTCACAAATAGTCACACACTCTCACGTGCACACAAAGACACACTCACACCCACTCACAGACAAAAACACTCACACAAATCACACACTCGTATACACACTCACTCCCATTAACACACATACACACACACAAACAAACGCATCATCAAACACACACACACTCACATACAGAAATCACACAAGCACTCAGACACTCCTACACTCACACACACTGTCACACACGCTCACAAACACACACAATCACACAGGGTTCGGCACAATCACACACCAACACACACAGACTCACTCACACACATTCTCACACACAATCACACACACTCACACACAGTCACCCAATCGTATACACATTCACACACTCACTCCCACTCACACAACTACACACTCACACTCTCACAGAGTCACATGCACTCACACCCACACTAAAATGGTCAGACACACACACCTGCACACAAAGACGCTCAGACACTCACCCACAAACACAATCACACTCAATAACACACTCGTACACACAGTCCCTCTCTCACTCCCACTCACACTTACACACACACACTCACACACACACATATAATAACCACAAAGGCCCTCAAAAAGAAACACCTACAGTCAAACGCTCACACACACACTCACACACCCACACAAAATCACGAAGACTGAGACACTGTTTCACACACACACACATACACACAGACACATTCACTCACATTCTCACACACAATCACACAAACTAAGACACAATCACACACCCTAATACTCACTCACACACACACAAACACTCACACAACTACACTCTCACAAACACACTCACACATTCACACACCTACACACAGAAACACCCACATACTCACACTCAATTGCTCACACACTATTACGCACCTACACATAGACACACACACATATAGACACACACACATACTAACACACAATCACACACACTCACACACAATCGCACACTTATATACACACTCACACAATCACTCCCACTCACACAACTGAAATTTCACAAAGAATCACACACCCACACACACTCACAGACTCATTCGCACTCACACAGTGACACACTGCTGCACTCTCACATATACACACACAGACACCAACACACATTCACAGAATGTCACAAACACACACACTCACACACTGCCACAAGCTCTCGCACACCTACTCACACACCAACACACACAGATTCTCATGCACTCACACACACTCACACAATGTCACACACACACTCACACAATGTCACACACACACTCACACACCTACACACAGAAACACCCACATATTCAGACTGTCAGGCACACACATGCACACACACACAGTCACCCACTCATATACACATTCACTCACTCCCACTCACACCCCTGCACTCTCACAAACACCCTAACACACTCTCACACTTACTCGCAGACACACACACTCAGACAGAAATGCACTCCCACATAGACTCACACAATATCACAGACACACCTAAACAAAAACACACTCACACACACACAAACACATTGACACACTCATATGCATTCTCACACACTCATTCCCAATCACACCTACACTCTCACAAACTCACACACACACACACAGATACATGAGCACTCACGCACATTGACACATTGCTATAAACAGTCACACACCTACACACATGTAGACACACCCACAAACACACAGACACACAGACTCACACGCATTCACACACACAATCACCCGGTCACACACACTCACACACCTACTCACACAAACACTTACAGACACACACGCACTAACACTGAAACACTGTCAAACACACTCGCACACCTACACACAAAAACAAACCAACACACAAACACAGGCTCACATGCAATCACAAACACACTCACAAATAGTCACACTCTCACCTGCACACACAGACACACTCACACCCACTCACAGGCAAAAACACTCACACGCAATCACACAATCTTATACACACTCTCTCCCACTAACACACCTACACACACACAAACAAAAGCATCATCAAACACACACACACTCACATACAGAAATCACACAGGCACTCAGACACTCCTACACTCACACACACTGTCACACACACTCGCAAACACACGCAATCACATAGATTTCGGCACAATCACACACCTACACACACAGACTCACACACACACATTCTCACACACAATCACACACACTCACACACAATCGCACACTTATATACACACTCACACAATCACATCCACTCACACAACTAGAATTTCACAAAGAAACACACTCACACCCACACACACTCACAGACTCATTCGCACTCACACACACACACTGCAGCACTCACACATCTACACACACAGAGACACCAACAACCATTCACAGAATGTCACAAACACACACTCTCACACACTGCCACAAGCTCTCGCACACCTACTCACACACCAACACACACAGATTCTCATGCACTCACACACACTCACACAATGTCACACACACACTCACACAATGTCACACACACACTCACACACATACAAACAGAAACACCCACATATTCAGACTGTCAGGCACACACATGCACACACACACAGTCACCCACTCATATACACATTCACTCACTCACTCCCACTCACACACCTGCACTCTCACAAACACCCTAACACACTCTCACACTTACACACAGACACACACACACTCAGACAGAAATGCAATCCCACATAGACTCACACAATATCACAGACACACCTAAACAAAAACACACTCACACACACACACAAACACAATGACACACTCATATACACACTCACACACTCATTAACAATCACACCTACACTCTCACAAACTCACACACACACACAGACACATGAGCACTCACGCACATTGACACAGTGCCTTAAACTGTCACACACCTACACACATGTAGACACACCCACAAACACACAGACACACAGACTCACACGCATTCACACACACAATGACCCGGTCACACACACTCACACACCTACTCACACAAACCAACACACAAACACAGGCTCACATGCAAACACAACCACACTCACAAATAGTGACACACTCTCACCTGCACACACAGACACACTCACACCCACTCACAGACAAAAACACTCACACACACACTCATATACACACTCTCTCCCACTAACACACCTACACGCACACAATCAAACGCATCATCAAACACACACACTCACATACAGAAATCACACAGGCACTCAGACACTCCTACACTCACACACACTGTCACACACACTCACAAACACATACAATCACGCAGATTTCGGCACAAACACCTACACACACAGACTCACTCACACACATTCTCACACACAATCACACACACACACAATCACCAAATCGTATACACATTCACACACTCACTCCCACTCACACAACTACACACACTCACTCTCAGAGTCACATGCACTCACACCCACACTAAAACGGTCAGACCCACACACCTGCACACAAAGACGCTCAGAAACTCACCCACAAACACAATCACACACAATAACACACACGTACACACACTCCCACTCTCACTCCCACTCACACTTACACACACACACACTCACACACACACATATATTAACCACAAAGGCCCTCAAAAAGAAACACCTACACTCAAACGCTCACACACACTCTCACACACCCACACAAAATCACGAAGACTGAGACACTGTTTCACACACTCACACACATACACACAGACACATTCACTCACATTCTCACACACAATCACAAAAACTCAGACACAATCACACACCCGTATACACACTCACACACACACAAACACTCACACAACAACACTCTCACAAACACACTCACACATTCACACACCTACACACAGAAACAACCACATTCTCACACACAATTGCACACACACAATTACACACCTACACATAGACACACACACACATAGACACACACATACTCACACACAATCGCACACTTATATACAAACTCACACAATCACACCCACTCACACAACTAGAATTTCACAAAGAAACACACTCACACCCACACACACTCACAGACTCATTCGCACTCACACACTCACACACTGCAGCACTCACACATCTACACACACAGAGACACCAACAACCATTCACAGAATGTCACAAACACACACACTCACACACTGCCACAAGCTCTCGCACACCTACTCACACACCAACACACACAGATTCTCATGCACTCACACACACTCACACAATGTCACACACACACTCACACAATGTCACACGCACACTCACACACCTACACACAGAAACACCCACATATTCAGACTGTCAGGCACACACATGCACACACACACAGTCACCCACTCATATACACATTCACTCACTCACTCCCACTCACACCCCTGCACTCTCACAAACACCCTAACACACTCTCACACTTACACACAGACACACACACACTCAGACAGAAATGCACTCCCACATAGACTCACACAATGTCACACACACTCCTAAACAAAAACACACTCACACACACACTAACACAATGATACACTCATATACACACTCACACACTCATTCCCAATCACACCTACACTCTCACAAACACACACACACACAGACACATGAGCACTCACGCACATTGACACAGTGCCATAAACAGTCACTCACCTACACACATGTAGACACACCCACAAACACACAGACACACAGACTCACACGCATTCACACACACAATCACCCGGTCACACACACTCACACACCTACTCACACAAACCAACACACAAACACAGGCTCACATGCAAACACAAACACACTCACAAATAGTGACACACTCTCACCTGCACACACAGACACACTCACACCCACTCACAGACAAAAACACTCACACACAATCACACACTCGTATACACACTCTCTCTCACTAACACACCTACACACACACAAACGCATCATCAAACACACACACACTCACATACAGAAATCACACAGGCACTCAGACACTCCTACACTCACACACACTGTCACACACACTCACAAACACACGCAATCACACAGATTTCGGCACAATCACACACCTACACACACAGACTCACTCACACACATTCTCACACACAATCACACACACACACAATCACCCAATCGTATACACATTCACACACTCACTCCCACTCACACAACTACACACACACACTCTCACAGAGTCACATGCACTCACACCCACACTAAAACTCTCAGACACTCACACCTGCACACAGACGCACAGAAACTCAACCACAAACACAATCACACACAATAACACACTCGTACACACACTCCCACTCTCACTCACACTCACACTTACACACACACACACTCACACACACACATATATTAACCACAAAGGCCCTCAAAAAGAAACACCTACACTCAAACGCTCACACACACTCTCACACACCCACACAAAATCACGAAGACTGAGACACTGTTTCACACACTCACACACATACACACAGACACATTCACTCACATTCTCACACACAATCACAAAAACTCAGACACAATCACACACCCGTATACACACTCACACACACACAAACACTCACACAACTACACTCTCACAAACACTCACACACCTACACACAGAAACAACCACATTCTCACACACAATTGCACACACACAATTACGCACCTACACATAGACACACACACATATAGACACACACACACTAACACACAATCACACACACTCACACACAATCGCACACTTATATACACACTCACACATTCACTCCCACTCACACAACAAATATTTCACAAAGAAACACACTCACACCCACACACACTCACAGACCCATTCGCATTCACACAATCACACACTGCGGCACTCACTCATCTACACACACAGAGACACCAACACACATTCTCAGAATGTCTCAAACACACTCTCACACACTGCCACAAGCTCTCGCACACCTACTCACACACCAACACACACAGATTCACATGCACTCACACACACACTCACACAATGTCACACACACACTCACACACCTACACACAGAAACACCCACATATTCAGACTGTCAGGCACAAACATGCACACACACACAGTCACCCACTCATATACACATTCACTCACTCACTCCCACTCACACACCTGCACTCTAACAAACACCCTAACACACTCTCACCGTTACTCACAGACACACACACACAGAAAGAAATGCACTCCCACATAGACTCACACAATGTCACACACAGACCTAAACAAAAACACACTCACACACACACAAACACAATGACACACTCATATACATACTCACACACTCATTCCCAATCACACTTACACTCTCACAAACTCACACACACACACAGACACATGAGCACTCACGCACATTGACACAGTGCCATAAACAGTCACACACCTACACACATGTAGACACACCCACAAAAACACAGACACACAGACTCACACGCATTCACACTCACAATCACCCGGTCACACACACTCACACACCTACTCACACAAACACTTACAGACACACACGCAATAACACTGAAAACTGTCAAACACTCGCACACCTACACACACAAACAAACCAACACACAAACACAGGCTCACATGCAATCACAAACACACTCACAAATAGTGACACACTCTCACCTGCACACACAGACACACACCCACTCACAGACAAAAACACTCACACACAATCACACACACGTATACACACTCTCTCTCACTAACACACCTACACACACACAAACGCATCATCAAACACACACACACTCACATACAGAAATCACACAGGCACTCAGACACTCCTACACTCACACACACTGTCACACACCCTCACAAACACACACAATCACACAGGGTTCGGCACAATCACACACCAACACACACAGACTCACTCACACACATTCTAACACACAATCACACACACTCACACACAGTCACCCAATCGTACACACATTCACACACTCACTCCCACTCATACAACTACACACTCACACTCTCACAGAGTCACATGCACTCACACCCACACTAAAATGGTCAGACACACACACCTGCACACAAAAACGCTCAGACACTCACCCACAAACACAATCACACTCAATAACACACTCGTACACACAGTCCCTCTCTCACTCACACTCACACTTACACACACACACTCACACACACACACATATAATAACAACAAAGGCCCTCAAACAGAAACACCTACACTCAAACGCTCACACACACTCTCACACAACCACACAAAATCACGAAGACTGAGACACTGTTTCACACACTCACACACATACACACAGACACATTCACTCACATTCTCACACACAATCACACAAACTCAGACACAATCACACAGCCGTATACACACTCACACACACACAAACACTCACACAACTACACTCTCACAAACACATTCACACATTCACACACCTACACACAGAAACAACCACATTCTCACACACAATTGCACACACACAATTACGCACCTACACATAGACACACACACATATAGACACACACACATACTCACACACAATCGCACACTTATATACACACTCACACAGTCACTCCCACTCACACAACAAAAATTTCACAAATAAACACACTCACACCCACACACACTCACAGACTCATTCGCACTCACACACTCACACACTGCTGCACTCACACATCTACACACACAGAGACACCAACACACATTCTCAGAATGTCACAAACACATTCACTCACACACTGCCACAAGCTCTCGCACAATTACTCACACACCAACACACACAGATTCACATGCACTCACACACACTCACAGAATGTCACACACACACTCACACACCTACACATAGAAACACCCACATATTCAGACTGTCAGGCACACACATGCACACACACACATTCACCCACTCATATACACATTCACTCACTCACTCCCACTCACACACCTGTACTCTCACAAACACCCTAACACACTCTCACACTTACACACAGACACACACACTCAGACAGAAATGCAATCCCACATAGACTCACACAATGTCACACACACACCTAAACAAAAACACACTCACACGCACTCAAACACAATGACACACTTATATACACACTCACACACTCATTCCCAATCACACCTACACTCTCACAATCTCACACACACACACAGACTCATGCGCACTCACGCAAATTGACACAGTGCCATAAAGTCACACACCTACACACATATAGACACACCCACAAACACACAAACACACAGACTTACACGCATTCACACACACAATCACACTGTCTCACACACTCACACACCTACTCACACAAACACTTACAGACGCACACGCACTAACTCTCACTCAAACACTGTCAAACACACACACACACCTACACACACAAACAAAACAACACACAAACACAGGCTCACATGCAATCACACACACACTCACAAATAGTCACGCACTCTCACCTGCACTCACAGACACACTCACAGCCACTCACAGACAAAAACACTCACACGCAATCACACACTAGTATGCACACTCACTCCCACTAACACACCTACACACACACAAACGCATCATCAAACACACACACACTCACATACAGAAATCACACAGGCACTCAGACACTCCTACACTCACACACACTGTCACACACCCTCGCAAACACACACAATCACACAGGGTTCGGAACAATCACACACCGACACACACAGACTCACTCACACACATTCTCACACACAATCACACACACTCACACACAGTCACCCAATCGTACACACATTCACACACTCACTCCCACTCACACAACTACACACACACACTCTCACAGAGTCACATGCACTCACACCCACACTAAAACCGTCAGACACACACACCTGCACACAAAGACGCTCAGACACTCACCCACAAACACAATCACACACAATAACACACTAGTACACACACTCCCACTCTCACACCCACTCACACCTACACACACACACACACTCACACACACACATATATTAACCACAAAGGCCCTCAAACAGACACAGCTACACTCAAACACACACACACTCTCAAACACCCACACAAAATCATGAAGACTGAGACAATGTTTCAGACACTCACACACATACACACAGACACATTCACTCACATTCTCACACACAATCACAAAAACTCAGACACAATCACATACCCGTATACACACTCACACACACACAAACACTCACAGAACTACACTCTCACAAACACACTCACATATTCACACACCTACACACAGAAGCACCCACATTCTCACACACATTTGCACACACACAATTACGCACCTACACATAGACACACACACATATAGACACACACACATACTCACACACAATCACACACACTCACACACAATCGCACACTTATATACACACTCACACAATCACATCCACTCACACAACTAGAATTTCACAAAGAAACACACTCACACCCACACACACTCACAGACTCATTCGCACTCACACACTCACACACTGCAGCACTCACACATCTACACACACAGAGACACCAACAACCATTCACAGAATGTCACAAACACACACTCTCACACACTGCCACAAGCTCTCGCACACCTACTCACACACCAACACACACAGATTCTCATGCACTCACACACACTCACACAATGTCACACACACACTCACACAATGTCACACACACACTCACACACATACAAACAGAAACACCCACATATTCAGACTGTCAGGCACACACATGCACACACACACAGTCACCCACTCATATACACATTCACTCACTCACTCCCACTCACACACCTGCACTCTCACAAACACCCTAACACACTCTCACACTTACACACAGACACACACACACTCAGACAGAAATGCAATCCCACATAGACTCACACAATATCACAGACACACCTAAACAAAAACACACTCACACACACACACAAACACAATGACACACTCATATACACACTCACACACTCATTAACAATCACACCTACACTCTCACAAACTCACACACACACACAGACACATGAGCACTCACGCACATTGACACAGTGCCTTAAACTGTCACACACCTACACACATGTAGACACACCCACAAACACACAGACACACAGACTCACACGCATTCACACACACAATGACCCGGTCACACACACTCACACACCTACTCACACAAACCAACACACAAACACAGGCTCACATGCAAACACAACCACACTCACAAATAGTGACACACTCTCACCTGCACACACAGACACACTCACACCCACTCACAGACAAAAACACTCACACACACACTCATATACACACTCTCTCCCACTAACACACCTACACGCACACAATCAAACGCATCATCAAACACACACACTCACATACAGAAATCACACAGGCACTCAGACACTCCTACACTCACACACACTGTCACACACACTCACAAACACATACAATCACGCAGATTTCGGCACAAACACCTACACACACAGACTCACTCACACACATTCTCACACACAATCACACACACACACAATCACCAAATCGTATACACATTCACACACTCACTCCCACTCACACAACTACACACACTCACTCTCAGAGTCACATGCACTCACACCCACACTAAAACGGTCAGACCCACACACCTGCACACAAAGACGCTCAGAAACTCACCCACAAACACAATCACACACAATAACACACACGTACACACACTCCCACTCTCACTCCCACTCACACTTACACACACACACACTCACACACACACATATATTAACCACAAAGGCCCTCAAAAAGAAACACCTACACTCAAACGCTCACACACACTCTCACACACCCACACAAAATCACGAAGACTGAGACACTGTTTCACACACTCACACACATACACACAGACACATTCACTCACATTCTCACACACAATCACAAAAACTCAGACACAATCACACACCCGTATACACACTCACACACACACAAACACTCACACAACAACACTCTCACAAACACACTCACACATTCACACACCTACACACAGAAACAACCACATTCTCACACACAATTGCACACACACAATTACACACCTACACATAGACACACACACACATAGACACACACATACTCACACACAATCGCACACTTATATACAAACTCACACAATCACACCCACTCACACAACTAGAATTTCACAAAGAAACACACTCACACCCACACACACTCACAGACTCATTCGCACTCACACACTCACACACTGCAGCACTCACACATCTACACACACAGAGACACCAACAACCATTCACAGAATGTCACAAACACACACACTCACACACTGCCACAAGCTCTCGCACACCTACTCACACACCAACACACACAGATTCTCATGCACTCACACACACTCACACAATGTCACACACACACTCACACAATGTCACACGCACACTCACACACCTACACACAGAAACACCCACATATTCAGACTGTCAGGCACACACATGCACACACACACAGTCACCCACTCATATACACATTCACTCACTCACTCCCACTCACACCCCTGCACTCTCACAAACACCCTAACACACTCTCACACTTACACACAGACACACACACACTCAGACAGAAATGCACTCCCACATAGACTCACACAATGTCACACACACTCCTAAACAAAAACACACTCACACACACACTAACACAATGATACACTCATATACACACTCACACACTCATTCCCAATCACACCTACACTCTCACAAACACACACACACACAGACACATGAGCACTCACGCACATTGACACAGTGCCATAAACAGTCACTCACCTACACACATGTAGACACACCCACAAACACACAGACACACAGACTCACACGCATTCACACACACAATCACCCGGTCACACACACTCACACACCTACTCACACAAACCAACACACAAACACAGGCTCACATGCAAACACAAACACACTCACAAATAGTGACACACTCTCACCTGCACACACAGACACACTCACACCCACTCACAGACAAAAACACTCACACACAATCACACACTCGTATACACACTCTCTCTCACTAACACACCTACACACACACAAACGCATCATCAAACACACACACACTCACATACAGAAATCACACAGGCACTCAGACACTCCTACACTCACACACACTGTCACACACACTCACAAACACACGCAATCACACAGATTTCGGCACAATCACACACCTACACACACAGACTCACTCACACACATTCTCACACACAATCACACACACACACAATCACCCAATCGTATACACATTCACACACTCACTCCCACTCACACAACTACACACACACACTCTCACAGAGTCACATGCACTCACACCCACACTAAAACTCTCAGACACTCACACCTGCACACAGACGCACAGAAACTCAACCACAAACACAATCACACACAATAACACACTCGTACACACACTCCCACTCTCACTCACACTCACACTTACACACACACACACTCACACACACACATATATTAACCACAAAGGCCCTCAAAAAGAAACACCTACACTCAAACGCTCACACACACTCTCACACACCCACACAAAATCACGAAGACTGAGACACTGTTTCACACACTCACACACATACACACAGACACATTCACTCACATTCTCACACACAATCACAAAAACTCAGACACAATCACACACCCGTATACACACTCACACACACACAAACACTCACACAACTACACTCTCACAAACACTCACACATTCACACACCTACACACAGAAACACCCGCATACTCACACACAATTGCTCACACACTATTACGCACCTACACATAGACACACACACATATTGACACACACACATACTAACACACAATCACACACACTCACACACAATCGCACACTTATATACACACTCACACAATCACTCCCACTCACACAACTAAAATTTCAAAAAAATCACACACCCACACACACTCAGACTCATTCGCACTCACACACTGACACACTGCTGCACTCTCACATATACACACACAGAAACACCAACACACATTCACAGAATGTCACAAACACACACACTCACACACTGCCACAAGCTCTCGCACTCCTACTCACACACCAACACACACAGATTCACATGCACTCACACACACTCACACAATGTCACACACACACTCACACACCTACACACAGAAACACCCACATATTCAGACTGTCAGGCACACACTTGCGCACACACAGTCACCCACTCATTTACACATTCACTCACTCACTCCCACTCACACACCTGCACTCTCACAAACACCCTAACACACTCTCACACTCACACACAGACACACACACACTCAGACAGAAATGAAATCCCACATAGACTCACACAATGTCACACACAGCTAAACAAAAACACACTCACACACACACAAACACAATGACACACTCATATACACACTCACACACTCATTCCCAATCACACTTTCACTCTCACAATCTCACACACACACAGACTCATGCACACTCACGCACATTGACACAGTGCCATAAAGATTCACACACCTACACACATGTAGACACACCCACAAACACACAGACACACAGACCTACACGCATTCACACTCACAATCACCCGGTCACACACACTCACACACCTACTCACACAAACACTTACTGACACACACGCACTAACACTGAAACACTGTCAAACACACTCGCACACCTACACACACAAACAAACCAACACAAACACAGGCTCACATTCAATCACAAACACACTCACAAATAGTGACACACTCTCACCTGCACACACAGACACACTCACACCCACTCACAGACAAAAACACTCACACGCAATCACACACACGTATACACACTCTCTCCCACTAACACACCTACACACACACAAACAAACGCATCATCAAACACACACA
The DNA here is from genome assembly GCF_030020395.1 of Manis pentadactyla. Classification (NCBI taxonomy): domain Eukaryota; kingdom Metazoa; phylum Chordata; class Mammalia; order Pholidota; family Manidae; genus Manis; species Manis pentadactyla. Next base: position 25,011 of record NW_026645000.1, on the reverse strand, counting down.
CACTCACATACAGAAATCACACAGGCTCTCAGACACTCCTACACTCACACACACTGTCACACACACTCACAAACACTCGCAATCACACAGATTTCTGCACAATCACGCACCTACACACACAGACTCACTCACACACATTCTCACACACAATCACACACACACACAATCACCCAATCGTATACACATTCACACACTCACTCCCACTCACACAACTACACACACTCACTCTCAGAGTCACATGCACTCACACCCACACTAAAACGGTCAGACCCACACACCTGCACACAAAGACGCTCAGAAACTCACCCACAAACACAATCACACACAATAACACACACGTACACACACTCCCACTCTCACTCCCACTCACACTTACACACACACACACTCACACACACATATAATAACCACAAAGTCCCTCAAACAGAAACACATACACTCAAACGCTCACACACACTCTCACACACCCACACAAAATCACGAAGACTGAGACAGTATTACACACACTCACACACATACACACAGACACATTCACTCACATTCTCACATACAATCACAAAAACTCAGACACAATCTCACACCCGTATACACACTCACACACACACAAACACTCACACAACTACACTCTCACAAACACACTCACACATTCACACACCTACACACAGAAACAACCACATTCTCACACACAATTGCACACACACTATTACACACCTACACATAGACACACACACACATAGACACACACATACTCACACACAGTCGCACACTTATATACACACACAATCAGTCCCACACACACAACTAGAATTTCACAAAGAAACACACTCACACCCACACACACTCACAGACTCATTCGCACTCACACACTCACACACTGCTGCACTCACTCATCTACACACAGAGAGACACCAACACACATTCACAGAATGTCACAAACACACACACTCACACACTGCCACAAGCTCTCGCACACCTACTCACACACCAACACACACAGATTCACATGCACTCACACACACACTCACACAATGTCACACACACACTCACATACCTACACACAGAAACAACCACGTATTCACACTGTCAGGCACAAACATGCACGCACACACAGTCACCCACTCATATACACATTCACTCACTCACTCCCACTCACACCCCTGCACTCTCACAAACACCGTAACACACTCTCACCCTTACTCACAGACACACACACACTCAGACAGAAATGCACTCCCACATAGACTCACACAATGTCACACACAGACCTAAATAAAAACACACTCACACACACACAAACACAATGACACTCTCATATACACACTCACACACTCATTCCCAATCACACCTACACTCTCACAAACACACACACACAGACACATGAGCACTCACGCGCATTAACACAGTGCCATAAACTGTCACACACCTACACACATGTAGACACACCCACAAATACACAGACACACAGACTCACACGCATTCACACACACAATCACCCGGTCACACACACTCACACACCTACTCACACAAACACTTACAGACACACACGCACTAACACTGAAACACTGTCAAACACACTCGCACACCTACACACACAAACAAACCAACACATATACACAGGCTCACATGCAATCACACACACACTCACAAATAGTGACACACTCTCAGCTGCACACACAGACACACTCACACCCACTCACAGACAAAAACACTCACACACAATCACACACTCGTATACACACTCTCTCCCACTAACACACCTACACACACACAAACAAACGCATCATCAAACACACACACACTCACATACAGAAATTACACAGACACTCAGACACTCCTACACTCACACACACTGTCACACACACTCAGAAACACACGCAATCACACAGATTTCGACACAATCACATACCTACACACACAGAATCACTCACACATTCTCACACTCAATAACACACACTCACACATAATCACACAAATCATACACACATTCTCACACTCACTCCCACTCACACAACTACGCACACTGAGAGTCACATGCACTCACGCCCTCACTAAAACGGTCAAAAACACACACCTTCACACAAAGACGCTCAGAATCTAACCCGCAAACACAATCACACACAATAACACACACGTACACACACTCCCACTCTCACTCCAACTCACACTTACACACACACACACTCACACACATATAATAACCACAAAGGCCCTCAAACAGAAACACCTACACTCAAACGCTCACACACACTCTCACACACCCACCCAAAATCACGAAGACTGAGACACTGTTTCACACACTCACACACATACACACAGACTCATTCACTCACATTCTCACACACAATCACAAAAACTCAGACACAATCACACACCCGTATACACACACACACACAAAAACACTCACACAACTACACTCTCACAAACACACTCACACATTCACACACCTACACACAGAAACAACCACATTCTCACACACAACCGCACACACACAATTACGCACCTACACATAGACACAAACACTTATAGGCACACACACATACTCACACACAATCACACACACTCACCCACTATCGCAAACTTATATACACACTCACACAATCACTCCAACTCACACAACTGAAATTTCACAAAGAAACACACTCACACCCACACACACTCACAGACTCATTCGCACTCACACACTCACACACTGCTGCACTCACTCATCTACACACAGAGAGACACCAACCCACATTCACAGAATGTCACAAACACACACACTCACACACTGCCACAATCTCTCGCACACCTACTCACACACCAACACACACAGATTCACATGCACTCACACACACACTCACACAATGTCACACACACACTCACACACCTACACACAGAAACACCCACATATTCAGACTGCCAGGCACACACATGCACACACACACAGTCACCCACTCTTATACACATTCACTCACTCACTCCCACTCACACCCCTGCACTCTCACAAACACCCTAACACACTCTCACACTTACACACAGACACACACACTCAGACAGAAATGCACTCCCACATAGACTCACACAATGTCACAGACACACCTAAAGAAAAACACACTCACACACACACACAAACACAATGACACACTCATATACACACTCACGCACTCATTAACAATCACACCTACACTCTCACAAACTCACACACACACACAGACACATGAGCACTCACGCACATTGACACAGTGCCATAAACAGTCACACACCTACACACATGTAGACACACCCACAAACACACAGACACACAGACTCACACGCATTCACACACACAATCACCTGGTCACACACAGTCACACACCTACTCACACAAACCAACACACAAACACAGGCTCACATGCAAACACAAACACACTCACAAATAGTCACACACTCTCACCTGCACACACAGACACACTCACACCCACTCACAGACAAAAACACTCACACACAATCACACACTCGTATACACACTCTCTCCCACTAACACACCTGCACACACACAAACAAACGCATCATCAAACACACACACTCACATACAGAAATCACACAGGCACTCAGACACTCCTACACTCACACACACTGTCACACACACTCACAAACACACACAATCACGCAGATTTCTGCACAATCAAACACCTACACACACAGACTCACTCACACACATTCTCACACACAATCACACACACACACAATCACCCAATCGTATACACATTCACACACTCACTCCCACTCACACAACTACACACACACACTCTCACAGAGTCACATGCACTCACACCCACACTAAAACTCTCAGACACTCACACCTGCACACAGACGCACAGAAACTCAACCACAAACACAATCACACACAATAACACACTCGTACACACACTCCCACTCTCACTCACACTCACACTTACACACACACACTCACACACACACATATATTAACCACAAAGTCCCTCAAAAAGAAACACCTACACTCAAACGCTCACACACACTCTCACACACCCACACAAAATCACGAAGACTGAGACACTGTTTCACACACTCACACACATACACACAGACACATTCACTCACATTCTCACACACAATCACAAAAACTCAGACACAATCACACACCCGTATACACACTCACACACACACAAACACTCACACAACTACACTCTCACAAACACTCACACATTCACACACCTACACACAGAAACACCCGCATACTCACACACAATTGCTCACACACTATTACGCACCTACACATAGACACACACACATATTGACACACACACATACTAACACACAATCACACACACTCACACACAATCGCACACTTATATACACACTCACACAATCACTCCCACTCACACAACTAAAATTTCAAAAAAATCACACACCCACACACACTCAGACTCATTCGCACTCACACACTGACACACTGCTGCACTCTCACATATACACACACAGAGACACCAACACACATTCACAGAATGTCACAAACACACACACTCACACACTGCCACAAGCTCTCGCACTCCTACTCACACACCAACACACACAGATTCACATGCACTCACACACACTCACACAATGTCACACACACACTCACACACCTACACACAGAAACACCCACATATTCAGACTGTCAGGCACACACATGTGCACACACAGTCACCCACTCATTTACACATTCACTCACTCACTCCCACTCACACACCTGCACTCTCACAAACACCCTAACACACTCTCACACTCACACACAGACACACACACACTCAGACAGAAATGCAATCCCACATAGACTCACACAATGTCACACACACAGCTAAACAAAAACACACTCACACACACACAAACACAATGACACACTCATATACACACTCACACACTCATTCCCAATCACACTTTCACTCTCACAATCTCACACACACACAGACTCATGCACACTCACGCACATTGACACAGTGCCATAAAGATTCACACACCTACACACATGTAGACACACCCACAAACACACAGACACACAGACCTACACGCATTCACACTCACAATCACCCGGTCACACACACTCACACACCTACTCACACAAACACTTACTGACACACACGCACTAACACTGAAACACTGTCAAACACACTCGCACACCTACACACACAAACAAACCAACACAAACACAGGCTCACATTCAATCACAAACACACTCACAAATAGTGACACACTCTCACCTGCACACACAGACACACTCACACCCACTCACAGACAAAAACACTCACACGCAATCACACACACGTATACACACTCTCTCCCACTAACACACCTACACACACACAAACAAACGCATCATCAAACACACACACACTCACATACAGAAATCACACAGGCTCTCAGACACTCCTACACTCACACACACTGTCACACACACTCACAAACACTCGCAATCACACAGATTTCTGCACAATCACGCACCTACACACACAGACTCACTCACACACATTCTCACACACAATCACACACACACACAATCACCCAATCGTATACACATTCACACACTCACTCCCACTCACACAACTACACACACACACTCTCACAGAGTCACATGCACTCACACCCACACTAAAACTCTCAGACACTCACACCTGCACACAGACACTCAGAAACTCAACCACAAACACAATCACACACAATAACACACTCATACACACACTCCCAATGTCACTCACACTCACACTTACACACACACACACTCACACACACACATATATTAACCACAAAGGCCCTCAAAAAGAAACACCTACACTCAAACGCTCACACACACTCTCACACACCCACACAAAATCACAAAGACTGAGACACTGTTTCACACACTCACACACATACACACAGACACATTCACTCACATTCTCACACACAATCACAAAACTCTGACACAATCACACACCCGTATACACACTCACACACACAAACACTCACACAACTACACTCTCACAAACACACTCACACATTCACACACCTACACACAGAAACACCCACATTCTCACACACATTTGCACACACACAATTATGCACCTACACATAGACACACACACATATAGACACACACACATACTCACACACAATCACACACACTCACACACAATCACACACTTATATACACACTCACACAATCACTCCCACTCACACAACTAGAATTTCACAAAGAAACACACTCACACCCACACACACTCACAGACACATTCCCACTCACACACTCACACACTGCTGCACTCACACATCTACACACACAGAGACACCAACACACAATCACAGAATGTCACAAACACACACACTCACACACTGCCACAAGCTCTCGCACACCTACTCACACACCAACACACACAGATTCACATGCACTCACACACACTCACACAATGTCACACACACACTCACACACCTACACACAGAAACACCCACATATTCAGACTGTCAGGCACACACATGCACACACACACAGTCACCCACTCATATACACATTCACTCACTCACTCCCACTCACACACCTGCACTCCCACAAACACCCTAACACACTCTCACCCTTACTCACAGACACACACACACTCAGACAGAAATACACTCCCACATAGACTCACACAATGTCACACACACACCTAAACAAAAACACACTCACACACACACAAACACAATGACACACTCATATACACACTCACACACTCATTTCCAATCACACCTACACACTCACAAACTCACACACACACACAAACACATGAGCACTCACGCACATTGACACAGTGCCATAAACAGTCACACACCTACACACATATAGACACACTTCACAAACACACAGACACAAAGACTCACACGCATTCACACACACAATCCCACTGTCACACACACTCACACCCCTACTCACACAAACACTTACAGACACACACGCACTAACACTCACTCAAACACTGTCAAACACACTCGCACACCTACACACACAAACAAAACAACACACAAACACAGGCTCACATGCAATCACACACACACTCACAAATAGTCACACACTCTCACCTGCACTCACAGACACACTCACACCCACTCACAGACAAAAACACTGACACACAATCTCACAGTCGTATACACACTCTCTCCCACTAACACACCTACACACACACTAACAAACGCATCATCAAACACACACACACTCACATACAGAAATCACACAGGCACTCAGACACTCCTACACTCACACACACTGTCACACACACTCACAAACACACGCAATCACACAGATTTCGGCACAATCACACACCTACACACACAGACTCACTCACACACATTCTCACACACAATCACACACACACACAATCACCCAATCGTATACACATTCACACACTCACTCCCACTCACACAACTACAAACACACACACTCGCAGAGTCACATGCACTCACACCCACACTAAAACAGTCAGACACACACACCTGCACACAAAGACGCTCAGAAACTCAACCACAAACACAATCACACACAATAACACACTCGTACACACAGTCCCACTCTCATTCCCACTCACACATACACACACACACACTCACACACACATATATTAACCACAAAGGCCCTCAAAAAGAAACACCTACACTCAAACGCTCACACACACTCTCACACACCCACACAAAATCACGAAGACTGAGACACTGTTTCACACACTCACACACATACACACAGACACATTCACTCACATTCTCACACACAATCACAAAAACTCAGACACAATCACACACCCGTATACACACTCACACACACACAAACACTCACACAACTACACTCTCACAAACACTCACACATTCACACACCTACACACAGAAACAACCACATTCTCACACACAATTGCACACACACAATTACGCACCTACACATAGACACACACACATATAGACACACACACACTAACACACAATCACACACACTCACACACAATCGCACACTTATATACACACTCACACATTCACTCCCACTCACACAACAAATATTTCACAAAGAAACACACTCACACCCACACACACTCACAGACCCATTCGCATTCACACAATCACACACTGCGGCACTCACTCATCTACACACACAGAGACACCAACACACATTCTCAGAATGTCTCAAACACACTCTCACACACTGCCACAAGCTCTCGCACTCCTACTCACACACCAACACACACAGATTCACATGCACTCACACACACACTCACACAATGTCACACACACACTCACACACCTACACACAGAAACACCCACATATTCAGACTGTCAGGCACAAACATGCACACACACACAGTCACCCACTCATATACACATTCACTCACTCACTCCCACTCACACACCTGCACTCTAACAAACACCCTAACACACTCTCACCGTTACTCACAGACACACACACACAGAAAGAAATGCACTCCCACATAGACTCACACAATGTCACACACAGACCTAAACAAAAACACACTCACACACACACAAACACAATGACACACTCATATACATACTCACACACTCATTCCCAATCACACTTACACTCTCACAAACTCACACACACACACAGACACATGAGCACTCACGCACATTGACACAGTATCTTAAACAGTCACACACCTACACACATGTAGACACACCCACAAAAACACAGACACACAGACTCACACGCATTCACACACACAATAACCCGGTCACACACACTCACACACCTACTCACACAAACACTTACAGACACACACGCACTAACACTGAAACACAGTCAAACACACTCGCACACCTATACACACAAACAAACCAACACACAAACAGGCTCACATGCAATCACACACACACTCACAAATAGTCACACACTCTCACGTGCACACAAAGACACACTCACACCCACTCACAGACAAAAACACTCACACAAATCACACACTCGTATACACACTCACTCCCATTAACACACATACACACACACAAACAAACGCATCATCAAACACACACACACTCACATACAGAAATCACACAGGCACTCAGACACTCCTACACTCACACACACTGTCACACACACTCACAAACACACGCAATCACACAGATTTCTGCACAATCACGCACCTACACACACAGACTCACTCACACACATTCTCACACACAATCACACACACACACAATCACCCAATCGTATACACATTCACACACTCACTCCCACTCACACAACTACACACACTCACTCTCAGAGTCACATGCACTCACACCCACACTAAAACGGTCAGACCCACACACCTGCACACAAAGACGCTCAGAAACTCACCCACAAACACAATCACACACAATAACACACACGTACACACACTCCCACTCTCACTCCCACTCACACTTACACACACACACACTCACACACACATATAATAACCACAAAGTCCCTCAAACAGAAACACATACACTCAAACGCTCACACACACTCTCACACACCCACACAAAATCACGAAGACTGAGACAGTATTTCACACACTCACACACATACACACAGACACATTCACTCACATTCTCACATACAATCACAAAAACTCAGACACAATCTCACACCCGTATACACACTCACACACACACAAACACTCACACAACTACACTCTCACAAACACACTCACACATTCACACACCTACACACAGAAACAACCACATTCTCACACACAATTGCACACACACTATTACACACCTACACATAGACACACACACACATAGACACACACATACTCACACACAGTCGCACACTTATATACACACACAATCAGTCCCACACACACAACTAGAATTTCACAAAGAAACACACTCACACCCACACACACTCACAGACTCATTCGCACTCACACACTCACACACTGCTGCACTCACTCATCTACACACAGAGAGACACCAACACACATTCACAGAATGTCACAAACACACACACTCACACACTGCCACAAGCTCTCGCACACCTACTCACACACCAACACACACAGATTCACATGCACTCACACACACACTCACACAATGTCACACACACACTCACATACCTACACACAGAAACAACCACGTATTCACACTGTCAGGCACAAACATGCACGCACACACAGTCACCCACTCATATACACATTCACTCACTCACTCCCACTCACACCCCTGCACTCTCACAAACACCGTAACACACTCTCACCCTTACTCACAGACACACACACACTCAGACAGAAATGCACTCCCACATAGACTCACACAATGTCACACACAGACCTAAATAAAAACACACTCACACACACACAAACACAATGACACTCTCATATACACACTCACACACTCATTCCCAATCACACCTACACTCTCACAAACACACACACACAGACACATGAGCACTCACGCGCATTAACACAGTGCCATAAACTGTCACACACCTACACACATGTAGACACACCCACAAATACACAGACACACAGACTCACACGCATTCACACACACAATCACCCGGTCACACACACTCACACACCTACTCACACAAACACTTACAGACACACACGCACTAACACTGAAACACTGTCAAACACACTCGCACACCTACACACACAAACAAACCAACACATATACACAGGCTCACATGCAATCACACACACACTCACAAATAGTGACACACTCTCAGCTGCACACACAGACACACTCACACCCACTCACAGACAAAAACACTCACACACAATCACACACTCGTATACACACTCTCTCCCACTAACACACCTACACACACACAAACAAACGCATCATCAAACACACACACACTCACATACAGAAATTACACAGACACTCAGACACTCCTACACTCACACACACTGTCACACACACTCAGAAACACACGCAATCACACAGATTTCGACACAATCACATAATTACACACACAGAATCACTCACACATTCTCACACTCAATAACACACACTCACACATAATCACACAAATCATACACACATTCTCACACTCACTCCCACTCACACAACTACGCACACTGAGAGTCACATGCACTCACGCCCTCACTAAAACGGTCAAAAACACACACCTTCACACAAAGACGCTCAGAATCTAACCCGCAAACACAATCACACACAATAACACACACGTACACACACTCCCACTCTCACTCCAACTCACACTTACACACACACACACTCACACACATATAATAACCACAAAGGCCCTCAAACAGAAACACCTACACTCAAACGCTCACACACACTCTCACACACCCACCCAAAATCACGAAGACTGAGACACTGTTTCACACACTCACACACATACACACAGACTCATTCACTCACATTCTCACACACAATCACAAAAACTCAGACACAATCACACACCCGTATACACACACACACACAAAAACACTCACACAACTACACTCTCACAAACACACTCACACATTCACACACCTACACACAGAAACAACCACATTCTCACACACAACCGCACACACACAATTACGCACCTACACATAGACACAAACACTTATAGGCACACACACATACTCACACACAATCACACACACTCACCCACTATCGCAAACTTATATACACACTCACACAATCACTCCAACTCACACAACTGAAATTTCACAAAGAAACACACTCACACCCACACACACTCACAGACTCATTCGCACTCACACACTCACACACTGCTGCACTCACTCATCTACACACAGAGAGACACCAACCCACATTCACAGAATGTCACAAACACACACACTCACACACTGCCACAATCTCTCGCACACCTACTCACACACCAACACACACAGATTCACATGCACTCACACACACACTCACACAATGTCACACACACACTCACACACCTACACACAGAAACACCCACATATTCAGACTGCCAGGCACACACATGCACACACACACAGTCACCCACTCTTATACACATTCACTCACTCACTCCCACTCACACCCCTGCACTCTCACAAACACCCTAACACACTCTCACACTTACACACAGACACACACACTCAGACAGAAATGCACTCCCACATAGACTCACACAATGTCACAGACACACCTAAAGAAAAACACACTCACACACACACACAAACACAATGACACACTCATATACACACTCACGCACTCATTAACAATCACACCTACACTCTCACAAACTCACACACACACACAGACACATGAGCACTCACGCACATTGACACAGTGCCATAAACAGTCACACACCTACACACATGTAGACACACCCACAAACACACAGACACACAGACTCACACGCATTCACACACACAATCACCTGGTCACACACAGTCACACACCTACTCACACAAACCAACACACAAACACAGGCTCACATGCAAACACAAACACACTCACAAATAGTCACACACTCTCACCTGCACACACAGACACACTCACACCCACTCACAGACAAAAACACTCACACACAATCACACACTCGTATACACACTCTCTCCCACTAACACACCTGCACACACACAAACAAACGCATCATCAAACACACACACTCACATACAGAAATCACACAGGCACTCAGACACTCCTACACTCACACACACTGTCACACACACTCACAAACACACACAATCACGCAGATTTCTGCACAATCAAACACCTACACACACAGACTCACTCACACACATTCTCACACACAATCACACACACACACAATCACCCAATCGTATACACATTCACACACTCACTCCCACTCACACAACTACACACACACACTCTCACAGAGTCACATGCACTCACACCCACACTAAAACTCTCAGACACTCACACCTGCACACAGACGCACAGAAACTCAACCACAAACACAATCACACACAATAACACACTCGTACACACACTCCCACTCTCACTCACACTCACACTTACACACACACACTCACACACACACATATATTAACCACAAAGTCCCTCAAAAAGAAACACCTACACTCAAACGCTCACACACACTCTCACACACCCACACAAAATCACGAAGACTGAGACACTGTTTCACACACTCACACACATACACACAGACACATTCACTCACATTCTCACACACAATCACAAAAACTCAGACACAATCACACACCCGTATACTCACTCACACACACACAAACACTCACACAACTACACTCTCACAAACACTCACACATTCACACACCTACACACAGAAACACCCGCATACTCACACACAATTGCTCACACACTATTACGCACCTACACATAGACACACACACATATTGACACACACACATACTAACACACAATCACACACACTCACACACAATCGCACACTTATATACACACTCACACAATCACTCCCACTCACACAACTAAAATTTCAAAAAAATCACACACCCACACACACTCAGACTCATTCGCACTCACACACTGACACACTGCTGCACTCTCACATATACACACACAGAGACACCAACACACATTCACAGAATGTCACAAACACACACACTCACACACTGCCACAAGCTCTCGCACTCCTACTCACACACCAACACACACAGATTCACATGCACTCACACACACTCACACAATGTCACACACACACTCACACACCTACACACAGAAACACCCACATATTCAGACTGTCAGGCACACACATGTGCACACACAGTCACCCACTCATTTACACATTCACTCACTCACTCCCACTCACACACCTGCACTCTCACAAACACCCTAACACACTCTCACACTCACACACAGACACACACACACTCAGACAGAAATGCAATCCCACATAGACTCACACAATGTCACACACACAGCTAAACAAAAACACACTCACACACACACAAACACAATGACACACTCATATACACACTCACACACTCATTCCCAATCACACTTTCACTCTCACAATCTCACACACACACAGACTCATGCACACTCACGCACATTGACACAGTGCCATAAAGATTCACACACCTACACACATGTAGACACACCCACAAACACACAGACACACAGACCTACACGCATTCACACTCACAATCACCCGGTCACACACACTCACACACCTACTCACACAAACACTTACTGACACACACGCACTAACACTGAAACACTGTCAAACACACTCGCACACCTACACACACAAACAAACCAACACAAACACAGGCTCACATTCAATCACAAACACACTCACAAATAGTGACACACTCTCACCTGCACACACAGACACACTCACACCCACTCACAGACAAAAACACTCACACGCAATCACACACACGTATACACACTCTCTCCCACTAACACACCTACACACACACAAACAAACGCATCATCAAACACACACACACTCACATACAGAAATTACACAGGCTCTCAGACACTCCTACACTCACACACACTGTCACACACACTCACAAACACTCGCAATCACACAGATTTCTGCACAATCACGCACCTACACACACAGACTCACTCACACACATTCTCACACACAATCACACACACACACAATCACCAAATCGTATACACATTCACACACTCACTCCCACTCACACAACTACACACACACACTCTCACAGAGTCACATGCACTCACACCCACACTAAAACTCTCAGACACTCACACCTGCACACAGACACTCAGAAACTCAACCACAAACACAATCACACACAATAACACACTCATACACACACTCCCAATGTCACTCACACTCACACTTACACACACACACACTCACACACACACATATATTAACCACAAAGGCCCTCAAAAAGAAACACCTACACTCAAACGCTCACACACACTCTCACACACCCACACAAAATCACAAAGACTGAGACACTGTTTCACACACTCACACACATACACACAGACACATTCACTCACATTCTCACACACAATCACAAAACTCTGACACAATCACACACCCGTATACACACTCACACACACAAACACTCACACAACTACACTCTCACAAACACACTCACACATTCACACACCTACACACAGAAACACCCACATTCTCACACACATTTGCACACACACAATTATGCACCTACACATAGACACACACACATATAGACACACACACATACTCACACACAATCACACACACTCACACACAATCACACACTTATATACACACTCACACAATCACTCCCACTCACACAACTAGAATTTCACAAAGAAACACACTCACACCCACACACACTCACAGACACATTCCCACTCACACACTCACACACTGCTGCACTCACACATCTACACACACAGAGACACCAACACACAATCACAGAATGTCACAAACACACACACTCACACACTGCCACAAGCTCTCGCACACCTACTCACACACCAACACACACAGATTCACATGCACTCACACACACTCACACAATGTCACACACACACTCACACACCTACACACAGAAACACCCACATATTCAGACTGTCAGGCACACACATGCACACACACACAGTCACCCACTCATATACACATTCACTCACTCACTCCCACTCACACACCTGCACTCCCACAAACACCCTAACACACTCTCACCCTTACTCACAGACACACACACACTCAGACAGAAATACACTCCCACATAGACTCACACAATGTCACACACACACCTAAACAAAAACACACTCACACACACACAAACACAATGACACACTCATATACACACTCACACACTCATTTCCAATCACACCTACACACTCACAAACTCACACACACACACAAACACATGAGCACTCACGCACATTGACACAGTGCCATAAACAGTCACACACCTACACACATATAGACACACTTCACAAACACACAGACACAAAGACTCACACGCATTCACACACACAATCCCACTGTCACACACACTCACACCCCTACTCACACAAACACTTACAGACACACACGCACTAACACTCACTCAAACACTGTCAAACACACTCGCACACCTACACACACAAACAAAACAACACACAAACACAGGCTCACATGCAATCACACACACACTCACAAATAGTCACACACTCTCACCTGCACTCACAGACACACTCACACCCACTCACAGACAAAAACACTGACACACAATCTCACAGTCGTATACACACTCTCTCCCACTAACACACCTACACACACACTAACAAACGCATCATCAAACACACACACACTCACATACAGAAATCACACAGGCACTCAGACACTCCTACACTCACACACACTGTCACACACACTCACAAACACACGCAATCACACAGATTTCGGCACAATCACACACCTACACACACAGACTCACTCACACACATTCTCACACACAATCACACACACACACAATCACCCAATCGTATACACATTCACACACTCACTCCCACTCACACAACTACAAACACACACACTCGCAGAGTCACATGCACTCACACCCACACTAAAACAGTCAGACACACACACCTGCACACAAAGACGCTCAGAAACTCAACCACAAACACAATCACACACAATAACACACTCGTACACACAGTCCCACTCTCATTCCCACTCACACATACACACACACACACTCACACACACATATATTAACCACAAAGGCCCTCAAAAAGAAACACCTACACTCAAACGCTCACACACACTCTCACACACCCACACAAAATCACGAAGACTGAGACACTGTTTCACACACTCACACACATACACACAGACACATTCACTCACATTCTCACACACAATCACAAAAACTCAGACACAATCACACACCCGTATACACACTCACACACACACAAACACTCACACAACTACACTCTCACAAACACTCACACATTCACACACCTACACACAGAAACAACCACATTCTCACACACAATTGCACACACACAATTACGCACCTACACATAGACACACACACATATAGACACACACACACTAACACACAATCACACACACTCACACACAATCGCACACTTATATACACACTCACACATTCACTCCCACTCACACAACAAATATTTCACAAAGAAACACACTCACACCCACACACACTCACAGACCCATTCGCATTCACACAATCACACACTGCGGCACTCACTCATCTACACACACAGAGACACCAACACACATTCTCAGAATGTCTCAAACACACTCTCACACACTGCCACAAGCTCTCGCACTCCTACTCACACACCAACACACACAGATTCACATGCACTCACACACACACTCACACAATGTCACACACACACTCACACACCTACACACAGAAACACCCACATATTCAGACTGTCAGGCACAAACATGCACACACACACAGTCACCCACTCATATACACATTCACTCACTCACTCCCACTCACACACCTGCACTCTAACAAACACCCTAACACACTCTCACCGTTACTCACAGACACACACACACAGAAAGAAATGCACTCCCACATAGACTCACACAATGTCACACACAGACCTAAACAAAAACACACTCACACACACACAAACACAATGACACACTCATATACATACTCACACACTCATTCCCAATCACACTTACACTCTCACAAACTCACACACACACACAGACACATGAGCACTCACGCACATTGACACAGTGCCATAAACAGTCACACACCTACACACATGTAGACACACCCACAAAAACACAGACACACAGACTCACACGCATTCACACTCACAATCACCCGGTCACACACACTCACACACCTACTCACACAAACACTTACAGACACACACGCAATAACACTGAAAACTGTCAAACACTCGCACACCTACACACACAAACAAACCAACACACAAACACAGGCTCACATGCAATCACAAACACACTCACAAATAGTGACACACTCTCACCTGCACACACAGACACACACCCACTCACAGACAAAAACACTCACACACAATCACACACACGTATACACACTCTCTCTCACTAACACACCTACACACACACAAACGCATCATCAAACACACACACACTCACATACAGAAATCACACAGGCACTCAGACACTCCTACACTCACACACACTGTCACACACACTCACAAACACACGCAATCACACAGATTTCGGCACAATCACACACCTACACACACAGACTCACTCACACACATTCTCACACACAATCACACACACACACAATCACCCAATCGTATACACATTCACACACTCACTCCCACTCACACAACTACACACACACACTCTCACAGAGTCACATGCACTCACACCCACACTAAAACTCTCAGACACTCACACCTGCACACAGACGCACAGAAACTCAACCACAAACACAATCACACACAATAACACACTTGTACACACACTCCCACTCTCACTCACACTCACACTTACACACACTCACACACACACATATATTAACCACAAAGGCCCTCAAAAAGAAACACCTACACTCAAACGCTCACACACACTCTCACACACCCACACAAAATCACGAAGACTGAGACACTGTTTCACACACTCACACACATACACACAGACACATTCACTCACATTCACACACAATCACAAAAACTCAGACACAATCACACACCCGTATACACACTCACACACACACAAACACTCACACAACTACACTCTCACAAACACTCACACATTCACACACCTACACACAGAAGCACCCACATTATCACACACATTTGCACACACACAATTACGCACCTACACATAGACACACACACATATAGGCACACACACTATCACACACACTCACACACAATCGCACACTTATATACACACTCACACAATCACTCCCACTCACACAACTAGAATTTCACAAAGAAACACACTCACACCCA
This sequence comes from Manis pentadactyla, assembly GCF_030020395.1. Taxonomy (NCBI): domain Eukaryota; kingdom Metazoa; phylum Chordata; class Mammalia; order Pholidota; family Manidae; genus Manis; species Manis pentadactyla. The sequence continues at coordinate 6,189 of NW_026645000.1, read as the reverse complement.
CACACACTCACAGACACATTCCCACTCACACACTCACACACTGCTGCACTCACACATCTACACACACAGAGACACCAACACACAATCACAGAATGTCACAAACACACACACTCACACACTGCCACAAGCTCTCGCACACCTACTCACACACCAACACACACAGATTCACATGCACTCACACACACTCACACAATGTCACACACACACTCACACACCTACACACAGAAACACCCACATATTCAGACTGTCAGGCACACACATGCACACACACACAGTCACCCACTCATATACACATTCACTCACTCACTCCCACTCACACACCTGCACTCCCACAAACACCCTAACACACTCTCACCCTTACTCACAGACACACACACACTCAGACAGAAATACACTCCCACATAGACTCACACAATGTCACACACACACCTAAACAAAAACACACTCACACACACACAAACACAATGACACACTCATATACACACTCACACACTCATTTCCAATCACACCTACACACTCACAAACTCACACACACACACAAACACATGAGCACTCACGCACATTGACACAGTGCCATAAACAGTCACACACCTACACACATATAGACACACTTCACAAACACACAGACACAAAGACTCACACGCATTCACACACACAATCCCACTGTCACACACACTCACACCCCTACTCACACAAACACTTACAGACACACACGCACTAACACTCACTCAAACACTGTCAAACACACTCGCACACCTACACACACAAACAAAACAACACACAAACACAGGCTCACATGCAATCACACACACACTCACAAATAGTCACACACTCTCACCTGCACTCACAGACACACTCACACCCACTCACAGACAAAAACACTGACACACAATCTCACAGTCGTATACACACTCTCTCCCACTAACACACCTACACACACACTAACAAACGCATCATCAAACACACACACACTCACATACAGAAATCACACAGGCACTCAGACACTCCTACACTCACACACACTGTCACACACACTCACAAACACACGCAATCACACAGATTTCGGCACAAACACACACCTACACACAGACTCACTCACACACATTCTCACACACAATCACACACACACAATCACCCAATCGTATACACATTCACACACTCACTCCCACTCACACAACTACAAACACACACACTCGCAGAGTCACATGCACTCACACCCACACTAAAACAGTCAGACACACACACCTGCACACAAAGACGCTCAGAAACTCAACCACAAACACAATCACACACAATAACACACTCGTACACACAGTCCCACTCTCATTCCCACTCACACATACACACACACACACTCACACACACACATATATTAACCACAAAGGCCCTCAAAAAGAAACACCTACACTCAAACGCTCACACACACTCTCACACACCCACACAAAATCACGAAGACTGAGACACTGTTTCACACACTCACACACATACACACAGACACATTCACTCACATTCTCACACACAATCACAAAAACTCAGACACAAGCACACACCCGTATACACACTCACACACACACAAACACTCACACAACTACACTCTCACAAACACTCACACATTCACACACCTACACACAGAAACACCCGCATACTCACACACAATTGCTCACACACTATTACGCACCTACACATAGACACACACACATATTGACACACACACATACTAACACACAATCACACACACTCACACACAATCGCACACTTATATACACACTCACACAATCACTCCCACTCACACAACTAAAATTTCAAAAAAATCACACACCCACACACACTCAGACTCATTCGCACTCACACACTGACACACTGCTGCACTCTCACATATACACACACAGAGACACCAACACACATTCACAGAATGTCACAAACACACACACTCTCACACTGCCACAAGCTCTCGCACTCCTACTCACACACCAACACACACAGATTCACATGCACTCACACACACTCACACAATGTCACACACACACTCACACACCTACACACAGAAACACCCACATATTCAGACTGTCAGTCACACACATGCGCACACACAGTCACCCACTCATATACACATTCACTCACTCACTCCCACTCACACACCTGCACTCTCACAAACACCCTAACACACTCTCACACTCACACACAGACACACACACACTCAGACAGAAATGCAATCCCACATAGACTCACACAATGTCACACACACAACTAAACAAAAACACACTCACACACACACAAACACAATGACACACTCATATACACACTCACACACTCATTCCCAATCACACTTTCACTCTCACAATCTCACACACACACAGACTCATGCACACTCACGCACATTGACACAGTGCCATAAAGATTCACACACCTACACACATGTAGACACACCCACAAACACACAGACACACAGACCTACACGCATTCACACTCACAATCACCCGGTCACACACACTCACACACCTACTCACACAAACACTTACTGACACACACGCACTAACACTGAAACACTGTCAAACACACTCACACTCCTACACACACAAACAAACCAACACAAACACAGGCTCACATTCAATCACAAACACACTCACAAATAGTGACACACTCTCACCTGCACACACAGACACACTCACACCCACTCACAGACAAAAACACTCACACGCAATCACACACACGTATACACACTCTCTCCCACTAACACACCTACACACACACAAACAAACGCATCATCAAACACACACACACTCACATACAGAAATCACACAGGCTCTCAGACACTCCTACACTCACACACACTGTCGCACACACTCACAAACACTCGCAATCACACAGATTTCTGCACAATCACGCACCTACACACACAGACTCACTCACACACATTCTCACACACAATCACACACACACACAATCACCCAATCATATACACATTCACACACTCACTCCCACTCACACAACTACACACACACACTCTCACAGAGTCACATGCACTCACACCCACACTAAAACTCTCAGACACTCACACCTGCACACAGACACTCAGAAACTCAACCACAAACACAATCACACACAATAACACACTCATACACACACTCCCAATGTCACTCACACTCACACTTACACACACACACACTCACACACACACATATATTAACCACAAAGGCCCTCAAAAAGAAACACCTACACTCAAACGCTCACACACACTCTCACACACCCACACAAAATCACGAAGACTGAGACACTGTTTCACACACTCACACACATACACACAGACACATTCACTCACATTCTCACACACAATCACAAAACTCTGACACAATCACACACCCATATACACACTCACACACACACAAACACTCACACAACTACACTCTCACAAACACACTCACACATTCACACACCTACACACAGAAACACCCACATTCTCACACACATTTGCACACACACAATTATGCACCTACACATAGACACACACACATATAGACACACACACATACTCACACACAATCACACACACTCACACACAATCGCACACTTATATACACACTCACACAATCACTCCCACTCACACAACTAGAATTTCACAAAGAAACACACTCACACCCACACACACTCACAGACACATTCCCACTCACACACTCACACACTGATGCACTCACACATCTACACACACAGAGACACCAACACACAATCACAGAATGTCACAAACACACACACTCACACACTGCCACAAGCTCTCGCACACCTACTCACACACCAACACACACAGATTCACATGCACTCACACACACTCACACAATGTCACACACACACTCACACACCTACACACAGAAACACCCACATATTCAGACTGTCAGGCACACACATGCACACACACACAGTCACCCACTCATATACACATTCACTCACTCACTCCCACTCACACACCTGCACTCCCACAAACACCCTAACACACTCTCACCCTTACTCACAGACACACACACACTCAGACAGAAATACACTCCCACATAGACTCACACAATGTCACACACACACCTAAACAAAAACACACTCACACACACACAAACACAATGACACACATATACACACTCACACACTCATTTCCAATCACACCTACACACTCACAAACTCACACACACACACAAACACATGAGCACTCACGCACAATGACACAGTGCCATAAACAGTCACACACCTACACACATATAGACACACTTCACAAACACACAGACACAAAGACTCACACACATTCACACACACAATCCCACTGTCACACACACTCACACCCCTACTCACACAAACACTTACAGACACACACGCACTAACACTCACTCAAACACTGTCAAACACACTCGCACACCTACACACACAAACAAAACAACACACAAACACAGGCTCACATGCAATCACACACACACTCACAAATAGTCACACACTCTCACCTGCACTCACAGACACACTCACACCCACTCACAGACAAAAACACTGACACACAATCACACAGTCGTATACACACTCTCTCCCACTAACACACCTACACACACACTAACAAACGCATCATCAAACACACACACACTCACATACAGAAATCACACAGGCACTCAGACACTCCTACACTCACACACACTGTCACACACACTCACAAACACACGCAATCACACAGATTTCGGCACAAACACACACCTACACACAGACTCACTCACACACATTCTCACACACAATCACACACACACAATCACCCAATCGTATACACATTCACACACTCACTCCCACTCACACAACTACACACACACACACTCGCAGAGTCACATGCACTCACACCCACACTAAAACAGTCAGACATACACACCTGCACACAAAGACGCTCAGAAACTCAACCACAAACACAATCACACACAATAACACACTCGTACACACAGTCCCACTCTCATTCCCACTCACACTTACACACACACACACTCACACACACACATATATTAACCACAAAGGCCCTCAAAAAGAAACACCTACACTCAAACGCTCACACACACTCTCACACACCCACACAAAATCACGAAGACTGAGACACTGTTTCACACACTCACACACATACACACAGACACATTCACTCACATTCTCACACACAATCACAAAAACTCAGACACAATCACACACCCGTATACACACTCACACACACACAAACACTCACACAACTACACTCTCACAAACACTCACACACCTACACACAGAAACAACCACATTCTCACACACAATTGCACACACACAATTACGCACCTACACATAGACACACACACATATAGACACACACACACTAACACACAATCACACACACTCACACACAATCGCACACTTATATACACACTCACACATTCACTCCCACTCACACAACAAATATTTCACAAAGAAACACACTCACACCCACACACACTCACAGACCCATTCGCATTCACACAATCACACACTGCGGCACTCACTCATCTACACACACAGAGACACCAACACACATTCTCAGAATGTCTCAAACACACTCTCACACACTGCCACAAGCTCTCGCACACCTACTCACACACCAACACACACAGATTCACATGCACTCACACACACACTCACACAATGTCACACACACACTCACACACCTACACACAGAAACACCCACATATTCAGACTGTCAGGCACAAACATGCACACACACACACAGTCACCCACTCATATACACATTCACTCACTCACTCCCACTCACACACCTGCACTCTAACAAACACCCTTACACACTCTCACCGTTACTCACAGACACACACACACAGAAAGAAATGCACTCCCACATAGACTCACACAATGTCACACACCGACCTAAACAAAAACACACTCACACACACACAAACACAATGACACACTCATATACATACTCACACACTCATTCCCAATCACACTTACACTCTCACAAACTCACACACACACACAGACACATGAGCACTCACGCACATTGACACAGTGCCATAAACAGTCACACACCTACACACATGTAGACACACCCACAAAAACACAGACACACAGACTCACACGCATTCACACTCACAATCACCCGGTCACACACACTCACACACCTACTCACACAAACACTTACAGACACACACGCAATAACACTGAAAACTGTCA
>NW_026644999.1:0-41673 GCF_030020395.1 Manis pentadactyla | reverse complement strand
CTATAGGAAATGTAGCAAATGATTTTTCAGCCATCTTTAATCATAAAAGAGTTTCCTTGTAGACAGTTTTTCATGCGAATGTGCAGTGTGGGCTCACACTGGATGAAAATGTCAATTGCAGAGAAATTTTTGTTCTCCATAGAATTTTCCTTTCTCCAGTCTGTTTTTTCTCTGAAACCTCAGTGTTTCCCCAACTTTACATGTTTGTTCAATAACCAATTGGATCCTTTATGTTACAAGGGACTGAAAATCTGACTAAAATCATATTTTCAGATACAAAAGTGAAAAAAATCTTGGTCAGAAGAACAAATTTTCTGATCCAAGAAGTGGGAGGGATAGTGGTGGCTGGCTTCAGATGCAGCTCAAAGTAAGGGACCAAATGTCATCAGGTATCAGCGTGATGCAATAAGCCTCAGGTCTATGCAATAGCAAAATTTATATTTTTAGGCCTATATGTAGTCCCATGTTCAAATCCAGTGGAAATAATGCCTATTTTTTTCAGTAATTCAAAAAGAAGTCTGAGAAATAGTTCTGATTGGACCTCAACCAACCATTATGGATAGAAAAATAGAATAATGAGCCTAGATCATATGCCTATGATCCCATACACTCCTGGAGTAAGGGGCTGTGTGAAGCCATCTGGAGTCAAGAAGCATGAGAGTAGGCCCAGTGCTTCCACAGAAAACAATGGGCTGTTGTTGCCAAGAAAATAATGACCTCATGCCAAGAAGCAGGTGCAACTTTCCATCACACTCAAATTCTTCCTTCACATGAGGAGCTATCCCTCACTGTCTCTGTCTGCTGAATCCTGCCCATCCTCTCAGGTCTTTCTAAAATGTTACTTTCTTTTTGAAATCTGTCTTGCCCCATTCACCCCTTCTATTACCAGGATTAGATGTTCTCCTCAATTTAGGTCATATTGAATTTTAACTCTCATGTGGCTTTATATAATGATCTAATCTTAAGCTGTTCTTGTACTTACTAGATTCTCCACAATCACCTCCAATTCTTAAGAGTAGAAACTTTGATGCCTTTGCATATTCAGGTCAGTAATCTATACTTAGCAGGTATATTATAAAGATGTGTTAAATTATATGAGCTCAGTGACCCCATGATTATAAGATAGGAATTAGGCTTCTACTATATATTTTTAAATTTTATATAAGACTTTGACATAAATTTGTACAAGTAGTCGAAGACATAGCATAATAAACACTGTATATTCCTGTCCAAGAATCATCCCTGGTCATTAACTCCTTCTCATGTGATTTAGGGAGGAAATAATGGTTAGTTTAAACCAAATCACACATTTTTTTCTCTCCCCCTTTTTTTTTTGCCCCTGTGATTAGTATAAGGGTATCCACGTGACTATGTGACTGATTATAAGGTGTGAGGAATGAGTGATCTTCCAGAGGGATCTCTGAGTAAAATATCTTTGCTCCTAAAAAGAAACACATGTGAAGAGACAGTACTGTTTCCTTGGTTAGATCTTTTCATATCTCTATGACATATGAAACTGTAGCAGACATTTTGTGACCATTAAAGGAGCTTGCTTGATGGATAAGGAAAATACAGTAAAGCTGAAGAGCTTTTACAGAGAGAGCACAAGCTCTGATGATGCCGTAAAGTTGCTGTCTTAATGATCCTTCAGCTATCAGACTCTTCATATGATAGATGTGTTCATTGTTTAAGCAAGTTGGTATTGAGTTTCCCATTTGTAGCCAAAAGTATCTTTAATAATGACCAGATTCAAGAATGGAATGTGAGTTTATTGATTCCGAGCTCAGGAATTTTTCCACCAGATCTTTGCATTTAGTAAGAAGGAAGAACTTTGCCCAGAGCATGAAAGCATGGCAACTTGTGGGTCTGGCCTATATTGGTGGAGAATGCTGATCACCTAGACAGCTATTCATAGATTGAATGTGTAAGAAAGGATATGCTGGAGTCTTGAGGTATCCTTGGAACAATACAACAACATTGAGATCATAGTTTCTGTCCTTCACGACCTTTCATTCTTACCATATGCCTCAGGACTGAACTGCCCAGATTCCTAATGCATGTCACAGCAGATTTTTCTGTTTCTTCTCTCAGTCGTGCCAGGTAGGAGGTAGATGATAAGTTCTCAGTCACTTGATACACACAAGATCATTGGCTGATTGTGTAACTCCAGGGAAAACAAATCCCAAGAAGCAGAGGAGGAGAAGGGGAAATGCAGGATAGATAGAAAAACTTGGCCAATTCCATTACTGTGGTGGAAACATCCTAATTTTTACTTTGAAATACTATCAGTCCAAGTCTCAGAAATTGGCAATGACTCACCCTTAAGAGTTCTGAGTTCCCATGCGGATGAATGAGGAACATCTACTCTACATTAAGAATTATAAAGCAGAAGCTGCTCATGTAATGCCTTCTAAATTGCCATCTTAACATGGTGATTATGTTGTGTAGGTATGCCCTGAAGAGAAATTTAAATCCGGAAGCAGAGAACGGAGTACTAGGAGAGACATGTAATGCGACAGTAATGCTTCTTTGTGCAGGCTTTGGCTCCTTAGAGCTTAGGTATGTGTTTCATAAACATATCACAGAATCAGTTGTCACATCCTCCTAGGGATTCGTGATACCATTAAAACAAAAACAGAAACAAAACTAGCCCATGTCTTCTCATTTGTCATGATTTATTTTTCCTGCTTCGTAAATTAAGCAGCACAGTAGAATCCACCCTGACCTCTAAGTGATGGGCAGATGAAACTGAATTGCAATTGAACTTCTTCAGTTTAAAAATGTATTGTATTTCCTGGGGAGAAATACAGCTCTGAAATAGGTATTCTCTTTTTTTCTTTTGAGCTGATTAAGACCTTTACAATTGACATGACTGAATGGACTCTCTCTTTTTATTATTTGTTTTGCATTTGTCAAGAATTTATTCATTACCTATTTATTGAACACCTACAATGTGCTAAGCATCTTATTGGATGCATTAGTTTCCTATCACTGCTGTAACAAATTACCACAAACTTAGTGGCTTAGAACAGCACTTAAGAGTTTTGGAGGTCACAGTCTGGGATGAGTCTTACAGGGATAAAGTCAAAGAGTCAGCAGGACTGGTTCCTTCTTTTTGGAGGCTCCAAGGGAGAATGTATGTCTTGCCTCTTCCACTTGTAGAGGCTGTTGGCATCCTTTGGTTCATTACTACATGACTCTGACCTCTTGCTCTGATCAGTCTCCTACTACTCACTCTCATCTCCTGTCTTCCATTTATATGAGTCCTTGTATTTTTTCACATGGATAATTCAGTATAATCCCATCTCAAGATCCTTAACTTAATCACATCTTCAAAATCCATTTTTCCATATAAGGTTCATAATGTTTGGGGATTAGGAAGTGGACATCTTTTGGGGGAAGAGAGGGGCACTATTCAGCCAATCAGCCAACCACACATGGAAAGAAGGAGATGGCATGTTTCTTAAGAATTACATAGTCTAGTAAGGGAAATTAATATGCTTAATTACAATGGTTTATAAAAATAAATGCCAAGAGAGAAGTACTGGGGAAATGTGAAGTCAGAAGCGAAAATGCTCATATCCGTTGAGAGCACAGAGAATGTTTCCTGGAGGAGACGGTTGAGCTGGAATTGGAAGGATGGGGATATTTGGAGCTAGAATGATGAGAACTGACATATTTGAGTACTTTCTAAAAGCCAGGGAACTTTGGTAAGTGCTTAATGAATTCCTTTATTTGGTATAAATGTCTCATAACATAGGGGATACTATTATTCCATTGTAACAAATGGTTAAAGGCAGACAGAGGTTAAGTTATTTGCCCAAAGTCATAGTTCATGAGTAGAAAAGCTCTGCTTCAGGACATTTCGGGCCAAGGTAATAGCAGCTGTAAAGGCAGGGGTAGAGTGGTAAATGGGAAGTGGCTTTAGTTCCTGCAGCCCCTACAACCACCACAATGCCCTGTCACAGACAGAAATCTCAACACCTTATCCTATTTAGGCGGGGGAGGTGGCTTGTGCAACAACAGGAAATGTAGAGACTAGAAATGTGGACAAAAATAATTTACCTTCAAACTCTTAAAAACTCTGCTTTTGTTTTTCCAGTTTTAAAAGATCCTTCTAGAAGGTATTCATCTTGCATAACTGAAATTTTGTACTACAGTGTGACTTCAGTTAACAATACCATATCATATAATTAAAATTTGCTAAGCAGGTAATTCATAAGTGCTTAATTGTTCTCATAGAAGGAAGGAAGGAAGGAAGAAAAGTAAAATGGTTGTGAGGTGGTGGATATCTTAATTAGCTTGATTATGGTGATTATTTCATAGTGAATATATATCAAAACATCAAGTTATATATTTTAAATATATATAAAATTTTATTCATCAGTTATACCTCAATAAAACTGGAAAAAAGTGACTTCTAAGTCACTCTTGTCACTGAGCCATAGAGCCTCTGACATGTGTGTCCAGAGCATCCTCATTGTAGAGGGAAGTCCCATGCCAGTCTCCCCACCAGACTATAGGAGTGCAATGAGAAAGAAACAACCAGGCGCACTGGCTATATCCTCATACTTACAACACAGCAGTGGGAAGTTGGCAACATAACTTCTATCTATGCAACAATTAAAATGATGTGAATCTATGTGTACAGACAAGGAAAGATATCCTATCTTGTTAATTGAGAAAAATAGGTTACGAAGCAATCTCACAGCATCTCAGTTTTGTTTAAAAATACGTGTGCTATGAATAGATAAATGTTGGGAGAATAAACAAGGTGTTAGCAGCAGTTATATTTGCTTGATGAGAATGTAGGTGATTTCTACTTTTTTCTTTTCTGTTTGGTTTGCTGTATGTTCTATTCCTTTTTTTTTTTTACAGTGGACATGGATTTCATTTATAATAAAAAAGGAAATGATGCCAATAAAGACCTTTTGAAAGGAAGCTTCACATTCTTACCCACCTCAGTCTCACCCCAAATGCTATAAATATTTTATAGGACTATCTCAGGGATTACCCCTGGAGGCTCAGGAAAACAAAGGTTCCAGAGCAAGAAGCCTGAATGTGAAAATGTTTGAGGAAATAGAAAAATTTTGGTGTTTTCCCAGCACTGTCTTGTGGTTTCTCAGTGGGATAATTAGAACAATGAAACAGGAAAAAAAGTAGTTCAATTAAATTATATTTAATTAGTTCCAGTGGCTGTAGGCTATTTTAACCCTCACCTATGAATACTATTAGCAGGCAGAATGAATCTTGGGTTGTAACCTGCATAAAACAGTTTTATTTGTTTACTTGCTTATTTTGTCTTTATTCCTTATTTGTTTGTTTTTCTTTTTCTTGGCAAGCACTACCAGGATTATAGATTTGATTAGTGTTAAGCCTGTTATATGATATATTATTTTAGCAGTGCATGTGAGACAGTAATGAAGAGACAATTCAATAGTATTGGCATGATAAAGTGAAAACTATTAATAAGGAGGAAGGGTTCATCATAGTCATCAGATTTAGAGTGTTGAAAAGAAGCATGATATGTTAGGGGTTGGCAATATTGCATTACAAAGTCTTTTAGTTTCTATATGGGTCTTTTTTAGTGAGTAATTAGTATAAATAATTCTGACTGGTTTTAAAAACCATGGATACTAGCAAAAATAAAGGAATAGATGATGGGAAGTAGATGGATCATTTAATTTATTTCTCATTACATTTGACACATTGGACATAGAGATCTGCAAGTCATCTATTTCTTTATGGTTCATTTGCAGCTGTGTTTATTGGCATAGCAAATAAACATATTATCTCATTAATGAAACACTGAATAATTTTTATTCCAAAAAACACATTCACACACAATGCTTATGTCCCACAGAGAACACAAAAAGGGGAGAATATTTATCCAACCAAATGCAACAGAGGAGTAAGGCCTGTGTGGAGTGATGGCTTCAGAAAATAAGACGTGGTCACAGCAGAGCGTGACTCCCTTTTAGATATGATCTGTTAGTAATTAGGATGGTTTTCTTCTCAGATAGCCACACTGTCAAATGGAGTCACATTTGGAAATCTGTGCACTTCCTAGTTAATGTGTATTGCATCTGAGATGCCGATGGGTAACAAACTTTATTAGAGTCCGTTTTAGTATCTCTCTTCGACTAGAAATGCAAGAAAGTGGAGGAAATACCTACCTCCGGGGCTACATTTAAAGTGGTAGAAGCAACACACATTGGGTGAGGAGCAGACGGGTCCTTCATTCCTCAAGTGAGCAGATGGACTGTTACATTCTCCGTTAAGGTGATACAGCTGCTGGGGTTGTGGGTGAGGTGGTTGCTAAAGTTGGATCTAATGATCAAGAAACATGTAAGTATTGACCACCTACTACTTCTTCACTTTGTATGGGGAACTCATCTGGTCTATGAGTATTCAATGTTGACAATGGTTATATAAATGGATGTGCTATTGAAACATGCTGCTTGGCTTTGCTTGAACCTATAACCTGTATATTGACCCCATCATTAATTCCCTTGACTACTTTATCCTCTGTTAACTGACCATGTGGGCCACCTTTCTTCAATAGCATATCTTACAATTTATTCAAACCAAATTTTAGGAATATTAGGTGAGGTGTACAGAATCAAAAAGATGTGTATTCAAAATTCAGAATTGCACATTTTAGTTTTATGACCTTGGATTATTAATCCAGTATTTCTGGGGCTCAGTTTCCTAATATGAAACATAGGATGATAAAAGTACCTATTTTGTTGGACTGTGACATTATAATAAATTCCTGTGAAAGCTCAGAAAAGTGTCGAGCACTGAGTAGGTGCTAAAATTATTATTTTGCATTACAAGATACATGGCTACATTATCACGTGTTCATATTGCGTATTGTTATAATCTTTAATTTATAATTAACCCCCAATACTTGATAAAGAGTAGAAATGTATCATATGTGTTATGCGTCAGCTTCCTCAGGGTGTAAGCTTGGGCATTTGGGCTGGTGATTTTCTTAAAGCAGACTATCTGTGTACCAGTTTAGGATATACAAAAATGACTCCTGTTCCAATAATGCATGCTAACCCCCAAAAGACAAATTCAAATCCTTTGTATCTCTGTGTTATGCTGAGGGTGCTGTACAAACACTCAAGGTTAGCAGGGATTGCCCATGGTTAGACTAGTGTTAAGACTTTGGTGTGATGACAGATTTGATGCCATTCAAGAGGTAAAAGTCAGTCTAGGAAAAGCGGTTTGTATGCCAGCAGATAGGAATATTTGATGCCTTGTTAATCATAATTTCTAAAATTCACCAACTATCGTGAACGGTGAAATCCTTACTATGTTGCAGGTTGAGTTCATTCTCCTCAGCCCTTGTCCCCACCACAACAAAAAACTGAAAGGCAGAGACACAAAAGCCAAGCAGAATGAAAGCTTTATTTGAATAAACTCCAAGGGAAGCATGGGCCAGAGTCAAGGTAGACAAAGGCTCTGAACTTTGATAAAAGAGCAGGGTCTTTTATCATGACCTCACTGAGAGGTACTTCTTTGATTGACAGGGTGAGGTCTTTTGATTGATAGTTCTGGTTATAGACCCATTCCTCTTGGTGTGCATGTCTTTTCCCAAAATGCATACAGAAAATCCCCTAGGTGGGGGAGCAAAACTGCAATTCTATTTTAATGAGATTATGATGAGGTGTGGTTTGAGTGGTTATTAGTTTTGTTCGACTGTGCCCACACTGGGACCTGGTTGGGACAGGTTTGGCCTGCTCCCAATAGGCAAGAAGTTATCTCCCTGCAAAGCTTTTGTTGTCTTCATGTGGGGCCTTCTACTTGGACAGAGTTTGGGCAGTTTTTTCCTTGAAACTTATCTTCCCTTTTCCTCACCCCCTTCTTCACTCCTCATGTCTTTTTCTACCTAACAGATATACCTATTTCTCTCTCTTTCTTTCACACACACACAAATCCAGAATTAAGGGTGTCTTTGCATTTTCAGAGATTTGATGATGCATAGCTGCTCATTCCAGAATACTCCCTGATGGTGAGTCTAGACCAAAGAGAGAGGCTGACTAAAGAAAAGAAAGGAGAAGTTAGCAGAGGAGAGAGGGTTGAACTGGATTCTGAGCTGTATGATGCTAAAAAGAATTTCAGGAGGAAAATATCTAATAACAGCTAATAAATTGAGTACACTGCTATGGTTTGTCATGTGGTTGATGCTTTCTTCATGACCCCTAAGTCTTTAGTGAAGTAAAAGTGGGTGAATTAACGGTGCAGTGTGGTTTTAATGGAGAAAGCATTAAAAGGTTGTTTTAAGTCTGGGTGAGGGTCCAGGAAATAAATAAGGTACCAGCCCCAACAAGCAGGGGAGGTCAAGGAAACTGAGGCCCAGATGAAATTCACCTAAATATTTTGGGCTCCCACAGGCCATGGAATTGTGTGTGTCCTGAATTTAAGGCAATTTTGCCTAGATCTTTCGTTTCATAAACCCTGGGCAACCATCCGGTTTACTGGTTTACTGTTATCATTTTCAAGACATTAATCATTGAGAGCTTGCCCATAGGTAAGCCACATGATTGAAAGCATGCATCTCCAAACAGCAATGAGGAGAAAATGTAGCCACAGCAACTTGTGCCTCCATGGACTCACCTTTGCAGAGGATATTTTTATCTTTCACCAAATGATGAGCAAAGAAAATGCAGCTTACTCCAAGTCTTCTCAGAAGTACAGTCTGTACAATTCTGGGCTCTTTTTCTCTCTGTGAAGCTCGATTTTCCTGAGTTTACAGTTCAGTTTAACTCATGTGCAAACTCAGACTATCAATCTCTTAATCCTGTTTCAGTGGGGGTGTTGCATGAATAATGGTGACAGCTAAAGTCAAGCAGCTCTGGGGAACAATTGTGGAGAAGCAGGGGTGGTTGGCAGTGGTTTTCAGGCGTGTGAAGGAATGTGTGGGTTCCTTTAAGATGCCAATTCCATGAGTCATAGTAGGCTGCAGTTGGAAGGATAAACGGGGAAACAGAGGAGTTTGAATTTCAGGCTTAGGTCACAATTGCAGTAAAAATGGGTGACAGGTGGTGGCTGCTTCCTTACAGCGATTTTAAACTCATTTAAAAATTATGTAACTTGGCCATCATTTGGCAGAAAAAGTAAGGCTGGATCAGACAACTTCTAGTTTTTAATCCAGTGTTGCCTTCTTTGGCACGTACCATTTCTATATCAAGTTAGAGCTAGGATTGGGTATGGATTTGTGCATGTTTAAAATACAAAATCTTTGAGAGAGCATTAGAAGTATCTGACACAGCAGTCCATTGGCATGTCTGCATTTTAGAACTTCTCACAAATGATCACTTAATCCTAGCAAAGTGTATGATGAAATTTATCATTTCTTCCTAGAAATGGATCATGAGTCCTGTAAGAATTAAGTTTTGGAACTAAAACAGAAAATTTCCTGTTCATTACCATAGTTGTACACCTATTCATTTGTCCTCTCCAAAGCACTTCGTTCAAGCAGTCTGTTAGATGGTGTCAGTTATGGATTGTTTTAGAGTGTACATAACAGAAGCTCTATTATAATGGCTTAGTCAAATGGAGATTATTGACGCTCATCACATAACAAGAATCCAGGGCTAGGTAATCCTGGTTTTGTGCAGCTGTTCAAAGAACCAGGCTCCTTCTATTTTCTTACACCTTAGTTCGTAGCTTTTTTTCTCACTTTGCAAGGCTTTTCCTCCTCTTGCCTTAAGTCAGTATTCCAGGTTGAAGACAAGAAAGAAGCAACAAGCAATGGTAATGCTTGCATTAGAAAAGTGAAAGCATTTCCAGGATTTCCTAGCATATATATTGACTTATATTTCCTTGGAAAGTACTGTGTCATTAAGACTCTCATACCCTCAAGAAAAACTGGGAAATGTAGTATTTTAGTTAGGCACATCACTGACCAAAATAAAATAAAGGTTATAAAAGAAAACAAAGGTAGAAGGGATATTGAGAAGATAAAGAGCCATGTCTGCTATACCTGTGATGGTCTCATGCAGATGAGCTTCTGCTATGGAGAATCCAAGCCATGAAGTAATTATACTAATTTATTCATTCATACACTAATTTACCCTTAAGCAAATGTAGATTATGTTATTGTAATGGTCGTGCTGTTGGTACACAGGTTAGATACAGTCTCTTCCTTCAAGCCTACTATTAACCAGTGAGAGGAATTAGACACATAGTTGATTGCATTGCAAGATGGTACCCACTCTAAGAAGAGAGCCATAGGGCAGCTAAGGAAGCCCCAAGAAAGGGCAGCTGAGCCCCTAGGGAGAAAGTAAGCGAAGACTTGTGTAATGAAGTGCTCTCTGAAGAAACACTTGCACTTCAAATTTCAAAAGATTGGCCTTGAATATCATGTCAATTAAAAGGTAGAAAATTTCAGAGCAGACGCCACTTAGCAACAATCAGCCAAATTGCTTCATTTGTCTGAGCATCAGTTTCCCTCTACTGTTTTTACCAAAATCTTAGGGCTAATGTCAAGATCAGATGAGCTCATATTAAGTGAAATTAACTTGCCCTAGTAAGTACTGAATCAGTGTTGATGGAACACAAGACTGATTGCAGATTCTCCACTATCTCCATTTCATGGCTAAGGACAGTACAGTTCAGAAAGGTTATGTACTGTGTTACCTGCTTCACGGACAGCAAGTGAAGGAGCTGAGGGCCCTGACCCAAGACATCTGACTTTAAAACCTATCTGTTTCACACCTTCCCACTTCCATCTTGGGATTCAGAAATGCCCAGTAGAATAAATTACACTGTGACGTTTACACAATGCCTGTGAAAAAAATATATCCCGTCTGTTCTGTGCAATTTGACCTTTCTTTCCCTTCATTCACCTCCAAGTAGTGTGATTCAAGCAACAGGATACCGCTGGGTTGAAAGCACTGTGAAAGACAGAAAACATGCACTGCACATGGTGTTCTCTTTAACAGAACATTGATTTGTATGTTGCAGTATTTTGCTTTCTATGAATGTCTAGTTTATTTATGATTATTAGTTATTCTCCTTTCCTCACGAGTTCTCAAAAAACACTTGAAGTAGTGTTGAATAAAATGCACAAATACCAAAATAGGACAACACACAAAATTTCCAAAACAACAACAAAGCTCAAACAAAGCTAAATATAACCACCCACAGAGAAGGACGAATTAAGCAATAATGAATAATAATGATAGGGATGAAATCAGAAAATCTAAATTTAAGAATTTTAAGATCGTGAGATATAAAACTCAGTATTGTTCTTCCTGAGATCCAAAGCAAACAATGAAATGAGACATATGACAGAGTTCTTATTACATAATAAAAGGATGTGGCTTTTCCTATATAATAAAAAGAATGAAGCCAGATTTTAATTTGTTTTACCAGTTTTGAAATTATATGAGTATGTTACATGACTTCTCATGGAAGAGGCACTTAGAGGCCTAATTTATAAGGGTTAGGTTCCTGGTATTTAAAAACACAGATCTATTTATCAACTGTTTTAAAGAATTGTTTGAAGAACTGTTTTAAAATAGGTAACATGTCCATAGACTTGTCTAAGACAAAAACTGGTTTGATCCTAAGATACAGAGTGGACAGAGGAGTCTTTTGGGGAGCACATGAGCTCTGTTGCTCTGTACAAGTAAGGATCTGTAATTGTGCTTACTCTTTAATATCAACAAAGCCTCTAGCATCAGTTAAGGCTTCCCAGGTAGCTGTGTTCAGAGAATAAGCCAATTATATCTTGGAGAAAGGGACTGGATCCTGCATTTAACAGACCCAATATTGTTTCCAAACATCTTTTCCGAATATCCTTGGGTATTTGAAAAACAAAACTTGTTCTATGTGAAAGAGAACTTCCAACATCAGCACTCTCGGGAAGACTTATGCCAGAAGATGATCATCAAAAAACCCCAACAAAGATCCACGCACTGCTACAGCTGTAGATGCACTCATCCCACCAGCTCCTGGACTTGCCATGGGAATGAAGGAGATATCTAAGCTGGCCTGTGCATACAGTAAAACAACAAATTTGACTGGATCTATACTGTTGGAACTCAACCAAGAATTAGGAGAAGTGCAAATTGTAGCGCTCCAAAATCTTACAACTACAGACTATTTACTGTTAAAAGATCATATGGGATGTGAACAGTGCCCAGGAATGGGTTGTTTTAATTTGTCTGATTTTTCTCAAACTATTCAAATTCAGTTAGATAATAACCATCATATCATAGATAAGTTTTCACAAATGCCTAAGGTGCCTAACTGGTTTTCTTGGTTTCACTGGAGATGGCTGGTAATTACAGGTATGCTTTGGTTATGTAACTATACTCCTATATGTAAATGTGTGTGCGCAATTTAAGTAGTAGCTTAAAATATATACATGCTGAAGTTACTCTACAAGAAGATATGTCAAAGAAATAATCAATCTTCCCATGTTTTCTCCCGCCTGCTACTTCTATAGCTTTTCTTCTTCCTTCCTAATTACAACGAATTCTTAAATAGAATTCGTGCCTCATATCAAATTTACCGAGTATCATAACTCCTCCAAGTGGTAAAGATACCTCAAGACAAATGCTGGGCATAGAAGCCACAGGGCATAAATATGCAAAGAAGTAAAAAGCTAACCATTTCAAACAATAAGGCTTCTCTCTCACTTACCAACTTAACATTTCCCTGTATGGCCCCGGAAGATGACTGGTTAGCCAGAGACGGGTAAGATTCCTCAAGGGAGGAACAACCTAAGACAGGCACAGTCGCAGGGGGGTCATCAGGTGAGAAATTGGGGATCAACAGAGGTGAGGCTTAGAACCTCACCCCCCCTGTTCTGAGAGAAATCTTCTGCATATGTGGATGTTTTATTGCCCTTGTCTAGCTTGGATTAACACATAGTCTACAGGCACACACCTGATCATCTACATTTGCTCTCTTACAACACTAAACTATGTTTTCTACCTTTATGTTGTATCTACCTACCACTTCAGCATCTTATTAAAAATAATAAAGAGAGAAATGTGGTATCCACATATAAATCAAGTATAAAAATCAAATGTGTATTCATATTTGAACTGACTGTTTATAGTTCATAATGCATGAGCAAAACCAAAAGTTTCTGTGATGACTGCCCTTGTACTGTTCACCATGTAACTTATTCACTATGTAAGAATTTGTTCTCCATGTAAGAACTTGTTCGTTATGCTTCAGAAGATTGGAGACTGACGAAAATTAGGCTTGGGGTGGATTAATGATTGTGCATTGAGCATTGACTCCCCTATACAGAATTTTATTGTTGTTAACAACCATTTGATCAATAAATATGAGAGATGCCCTAACAACAACAACCAAGAAAAAGTACACACTTCCAATTGTAAAATAAATAAGTAACCGGGATGTAATGTATAGCATAAGGAATATAGTCAAAATATTGTAACAACTTGGTATGGTGATAGCTGGTACTTAGAATTATCATGTATATAAATGTTGAATCACTGTGTTGTACACCTGAAACTAATGTAATGTAATACTGTGTGTCAACTACCCTTCAATAAAAAATAATTATCTAAAAAAAAAAAAAAAAAAACTTGTTCTATGCCAATTTCATTGAAATGAAGTAAGAAGAGAAATACAGAAACCTCTAGTACATTATCAGTCAGAATTGTTTTCAAATAGTAATTTTAACCTTTTTTTAGGGATATTCCTATCATTTTAAAGTTTGTATTCATTCATTTTATTCTGAGCTCTAGGTGGGTGACAGCCAAGTTCAATGTCTCTTCAAGGGAGAATATTTTGTGATAAGGAAAACCCGAGAATGCGAGGGTGTGTTTATTAGTATATGGCTCCTGTGCTTCTCTAACGAAGCATTGGAATGTCACACCAGGAAAATGGAAATGGAAATGGAATCCTTTTTTTGTGTGTGTGATTGGAGAACTGGATGTGGAGAGACTTGGAAGTGATCTTAATTGGCAATCAGTGTCTGAGAGGGGGAAATAAAATCCACACATTCATTAAAATCACGGAACAAAAATCTCAGCTTCATATGAATAGATGTAGTGTTTCTGCTATTTTATTTTCAATACATTTATGAGAGGAAAAAAAGCCTCAGTTCAACACTGACAGTTACATCAGAGCATTTTTGACTTAAAATTGACATGCAAATGGCCATGACAAATGTTCAACAGATTCATCACTCTTCCAAGTAGAGGAATATTCCTGAGGGAGGGAGAGCAGAGTCACTGACCTGCACCTTATTAAATCCACATAATCCAGATACAGAAAGTACCTTTAAATGCTCTCATTGGTTGGAGAGGGAGTATTTTTTGCCACTGATGTGAAAGTTAGCCAACCATGGCTTTGTTTTAGGTTCCCACTTCTAAAGATCTTCTGCCTCAGCCTCTTGCTGTCTATACATCTCACCCAAATGTTTCTCTAACTCTAAGTCAATTTCTTAATAGTAATAGTTCCCTGAATAATAAATTCCTATTGTTTCATGCCATTTCACCACCATTCAAACAGATCAGACAAGAAAATAGCTATAAATGCAGATTGTACTTCAATGTTCTGGAGTACCATATGTAAACTCAAAGAGCCTCTACTTTGTTTGAACATGACTGCATGCACCATATTTCATTTCCATCAGCATTTAACATCATATGTGGAACCAGCACTCTCTGTAATGTTTAAAAACTTACTCTGTGAGATAAGTAAAGTTTATACTCAGAACAACCCTTCAATGTCAATCAACAAGTACTCTTGATATCTTCTATGAGAAAGACCAACAGTAGTCTTTCAGGAGACTAACAGACTGGTGTTAATCTCCAAAAGACTTGAAAATTGCATCTTTGCTATCAATACAGAATACAAGGAGTAACAGGACAATCACAACAAACTGGTTCTACTGTAAGTCGAGCATTAGGAAGTAAAAACTACCAGTACCTATTTGTGTATTGATTCAGCCAACATTCATGATCATTCTGACCTAGCCACTGTGCCGGTCCTGCAACTACATTAATGAATAAAACACTGAAGACTCTTGCCTTCCTCAAACTGCCAGTGTAATGAGGGGACAAACAACAAGTAAGTAAACAAACACATAATGCAGCATCAAATTCTCATGAAGGAAAAATCCAGACTACTATGAAAGAGAAAATCAGGCGGACTATTTATATTGGACTCCCGAGACATCCTGCCTGAAGATGCTAATACCGTTCTCAACAATGGGAATAAATGAAGCAGGGAGGGGAAAGAAGGGAGCGAAATTCTAGAAATAAGAAATTGCTCGGATCCAAGGGAGACATGATCTTGGTAAACATTAAAGAAACGGGAAGAAGACAAATGTGACTAGAGTATGCCCCAAGAGAAAGTACATGTGGTTGAAGTTGACAGGAATAGAGCTTATGGAAAGAGAGAGAGCTTGGGTCTTGGTGCTCATATAGAAAGGAATCTCCCTTTTATGAGGCAGGAGTTTAACCTTCTCTTAACCATGCTTTCTCTTTAGCACAGCAATGGTCTGTGATGTAATAAATTTCTTCAGTTATCATCACCCATTCTGAAGAAATTTTCAGAGAAGTCTCTTGGAAAAGCAAAATGTGAAACAGATTAAATCAAAATGTATCTTGGAGAAGGTCAGCTGTTTGCTTTTAAATCTTCCTTTGCTTCCCATGTGAAATAATAATATTCCAAACTATTTCTCTTCAGATATTCTTGTTGTGTTTCATTGAAAGAAAAGGCCTGTGGGGTTGTGGAAATTGACATTCACAATATCCAGTTTTTAAAGCTCCATATAGAAATACCACTGAATTGATTCAAACTTACTTTTATTGGTCACCTGGACTGGTGAATGGGCAAAGGGCTTTACATATGCTAACTTTTTAGAATTCCATCCAGGGAAGACTAAATGCAATTTTAGTATCTGCATTTTGAGATTGTTCTTTGCAAGCAACTCATTATTTGGAAGCACCACAATCTTCTCAGCCTACCTGGGAATGAAAAGTTTTGCATCCAAAACATCAATTAGAATGGACTTTAAGATCTCATTTTCAAACAGAGCTTGCAGATTCGCCACTGGGAGCATTTTTGCTTTGAGAAGACAAGTATATCATTTACCATTCTCTTGAATCAGTCTGGATTAATTCTGAACTGCAGTGAGAATAAGCATGAACTAAGATTCCCCCTTTATTGATAAAATATATATGCGCACACACATACACACACATATCATTTTACATATGACATATATATAATTATATAACATATAATAAGAAGGATCATAGGCCAGACATAGTTACAATTATGTGATCCTACTTCCCACAGGTTCCTGGCATTCACAAATGATCACTCTCTCATGACAACCACATCATTCACGTCATGGATATACAAAGATGTTCCAAATGCAAGCAATGTTTGCTTTGAAATTTTCAAATCATATTCTTAAAGAGAAAGCAATAATAACTATCATTTATTGAGCATTTACTGATGTCTCACACTGGGCTAAGCACTTCACAATAATTAATTTGCTATTTAGAGCAACTCTAAAACAAAGATAAATATTATATCTTTTTCATGTAAGCAAATTGATGGTTACATAGGTTCCTTAGCTTGCTCAAGAACACATGTGTGTGATATATCAGTATTAGAAACCAGTCCAGAATGACCACAGAATAATACAAGCTTTGAAATATCTATGAAGAAGGTGGTAATATATAGGGAAACAGCCATGGATTTCAAGACAGGAGGACTGAGTTTCAATCACAATCACCCCATTTTCATGTCTCTCTTACTCAACCATCCCGGTTACTCAGAGGTAAACCTCTGTGAAGTATAGTTTTCTTACTTCAGAAGAATGGACAAAATCTTTGTGGAAAGTGCACAGTATATTACCTGGCATTAAGGTAGGAATCCATTACTTACCTTGAACTTTATAGTTGTACCAGAAGCCAGACCAAAGTCTGTAATTTCTGCTCAGGTATGGCTGCTTTGTTGTAATAGTTCAACATAAGTTCATGAGTGATGAGCCATTCATATTCTCCCAGCAGTTGGAAAATCCTACCTTTGATGACACTGACACCATTAGTGTCCAGAATATTGGGTGGTCAGGACTATGTGTGGAAATAATCACATGGAATATTGAGATTTTAGATGGCCTAAACTCTGTTGGCAATGTTCTATTTCTTTGGCTGTGTGGTAGGTAAATGTATGGCCATTAAGTTACTTGTTATATATTTTACCTATGGGAAAAAATAAGTCAAAAATTTACTATTGACAAAATGAGTCCTCTTGATGCCTATGATTTTCAGACAGAACACTATTCTACTTCATATTACTTGTGTTCGCCTCTCCCAGAGAGAACTCCCAGAAACAGATACCTTTCCCTTAAGTTAGTGATCTTTTTCTAGACTACTGTGCTAAAGGTCTTGTGTGGTTCATCATTACGCTGTTTCATGGTGATTTTAATGTCTCCAGGTAGAGCACCTTGAGAACAGGTGTGCATCTTCTAATTTAGTGTTTATTTATTTATGGCATAAAGGTAATTGCAGACCCAGGACTGAAGACCCCAACTTTCCACTCTATCTCCAGGTCACATTGAGCAAGTCACTGCATGTCTCTGGGCCTAGGTTTCTTCCTCTGAAGAATACAAGTGTTGGGTTTGAATACTGTTTTTCTTTCCCAGATAGCATTCCATGATCCTGTGAGGTCTTATATAAAGATACCTATAATTACTGTCCAGAAAAAAGCAGTTCTCAAAGTCTAAGATGCCTGCCAAATCATAATGTAAGCAAAGATGGCTTTCAAAAATTTACAATAGTTATGGTGAAACTATAAAATTTTGGAAACAAAACTTCTGGCTTGGGAAGAAATGAAATAGTGACAATCTTTCATTAAAATCTTATCTGTTTCTAACAGCTACAATTCTCCTTTCCAAACTCTGGCCGTTAAATGCCAGGCCTCAAAGACTCCTTCTGGATGTCATATGTGACATTCACAGTGCAAGCACACCGGTTTTTGAAACACTTGCCTGCCAAGGAGCCATGAAGCTTCTGAACCCATCATTCACTGTAGTTTCCCAGATGATTTCCCAAGCAAATGAAACACTTTGGCATTTGGCCTCTGGCTAGTTCTTGGATGCCCATTGATAAAACAGCGTTATGGGAAAAGCCGGCCCTGAAGATCCCTGCATGTCTTCCCCATCTTGAATTTCTGTGTCTTCTCCCCATTCTTCCCACTTCAGCATTTGTGCAGAGTCCTCTACATGAACGGTTGTAACTTGAATGGTTAAGGCTCAGGGATGGTACTACTTTGAGCTGAAGTGGTTTCATGTCTTTTGTCTCTCTCTCTGCTCCCTTTATTGATTATAAAGGCTGAAAATTCAGATAATATACTTGATTTTCTAGCCTACTTTGAGGTTAGTTGGGACCTAGAGTAAGTCAGTGGGATCATAGAGAGTAAGAGAGAATACACCTAGAAAAATCAGCTCGTGGAAGGTAAGACAGGAGAGGTAGACAGGGAATTTCCAGAAGAGATGCACCAGGACCCATTCTCTGTCTTGCCAATGAGTGCAGACATGTGAAAGCATGCCTATAGCAGGGGCAGCCAGCTTGTGGTTTGTTGTGATCTGGAGGGCACAGACTGGAGGGTTGAGGCCAGCAAGCTGAAGAAGGCTGAGGAGAAAGGAGGAAGCACATGGGCACTGACGAGGCTGTTGTGAGGCTTAGTGAATAAACCCTGAGACTTTACATATCTTGCTTAGTGACAAAAGAAACACACTAATTCTAAGCCGTTTTTAATTGGAATATTCTATGCATTACAGTTAAAATCTTTCTAATTTAAATATTAATATTTTGAGTTTTTTCACTCCACTCCTTTTCGATCATGTTTACTCACAGCCATGCAATAAGGGAGGTAATACATTCTCTTTAAATGTCTAAGAGTTGAAGGACATTTTAAATATAATAAATGAAATTAACTATGAAGAGTACTACATGGAATGACTAAATTTTGAAATGAAAGAATTATTTATTCTGAAATTGTATAAAAACACAGTTTTTATTAAGGTAGGTATAATGTAAAAGGAAAATTTGAGCACAGAAGAGGCTGGATAGGCAACTCCATGCGCCAGGGGAAATAAACATACTGTATTGCAAGATAATAATTTAGAACCAAGGCTCGTGACACCGACGTTGATTTCACCCTGACACGTGAGTCAGGCAGGCTCTTAAGGCCTGTAGTTGGTCCTCTAGTGGGGCTGACTGTAATTTAAATGTGGCTAAATTGAGAAGCACTACTCTCCGTCTCCTTCCTCTTGTCAACAGCACTCAAAGGTTTAGGGAACTTCATTAAAGCAATAATAATCACATATCCAAATTGTGGCCTTTTTCTTGATTTAGTTACCTGTTTGCCCCCAAATTGTCCCTTGCAAATAATATTGCAATTAGCCAAAAGATAGTACTTGCTTTCCTCTGTACCCTGTAATCAACAAGTATCATCTTTAGAATAATTTCCTGCACAACTCCAGTTCTATCTGAGAATTTTGGGAATTTGAAAATGGCAAATTAGTTATTACTTGTTTATATTTTATTCACTAGGGAGCCTTTCTAATTTGTTTAATTATTTTGAAGGTGGCATTTGCCTCATATTCACTGACTTCAGGAAGCTTACTGTGATCCATGCATCGGCTGTGGCTGACTGACCCTGTCGAATATACTGCTCTTAATTATTAGTTTGATACTTAGAAAACATACAAACAAAAAAACAACAGAGACATTTTTATTATTGAAATAAAATTTAAAAGTGCATTTTATTTCTGAGGACCTAGGCTGGTAAAATGGAAATGAGGGGAATATAGTTAGTGAATCCTTCTCCACAAATGCACTGTGTCCCCTGGGCTGGGTCGCCGTTCTTGGTGGCAGGCCTCATTGCTTAATTGCTTTCATCAGCATGTCAGACTGAGGTTGAAAAATAGTGTTTCAAAATGTCTTCTCTTCTAATTAATTATGACAGAGTAATTTGCTTCAATCTTAAACCAAGTCAGAGCTTGACAATATTTTTCTTAAAATGTTAAGAAGAAATTTATAAAAGCATAGAATGAGTATATAAAAGAAGTTTATAAAAGCATAGTATGTGTCCTTCCACAGTTTTTTTTAATGATGTCCAAATTTTTACAATTTTACTGAACTACCTATTATAAATATTAACTTTTTAAACTGACATAATCCTTATACTATCATTAATGAACTATGGAAAATGAGGCCTAGATGCTGAAATAATTTGGCAATTATTCAAGTAGTTAGAGTGTCTTCTCTCAGGAAAAATTAATGAAAGGTGAAGTATGAGTGTTGAATGGGAACATATTTTATACATTCATCAGTAATTGGGTAATCAGTGGAGTTATTTCTGTTGTTTGGAGTGCTGAGAAATTTTTACATAGACTATTGAGTAGACATTCAGTTCAAGAGATATTTATTAGGCCTTCACTGTGCTTAGGGGAACCATCCCTTATGTCCAAACCCATTCCCATCCATTTCGTTACAAAACTGAGATTATATATAGTGTCCTATTCAAGAATAAAAACACCTGCCAATTACCAAGGGCACTTAGGTTCATAAAAAGTCTGTAATACTTTAAGCAATTCTATAAGGAGTTACCACAATATCCATTTTATAGCCATGGAAGCAGTTTACAGATCATGTTCTAGAAGTTACTGAACCAGGACTCAGACAGAGGTTTCTTTTGTTATTTCACAACTAAACTCTAACCCTCCATGCAATAGAACATGTGCATGCACACACACACACAAACACAAACACACGCACACACATGCCCTCATGCACATATGCAGTATGAAAAAGACTACTGTAGTGCTGATGGCTAATTGCAATGAAGGGAAGAGAAAGAATTACATTCTAATAGGAGAAAATAATTAATGTCAAGGCTAGTGGGTCCATTAACCTTCTCTCACCAAATTCAGAAAGGTTTTGGTGATGTCACAAAGAACAATTATGAGGCCATATGACTGTAGCCTCCAAATTGAAAGTATGAAAACAAAATTATGACATACTTCCTGTGCCCAGAATAATAAATGCCCTGGAAACTAACCAAAGCAAACCAGTACACACAGTACAAATACATAATCCTACTAGTATTTGCTTAAAAATACTCACCTTATTTATACTTTACTTCTTAAATGTAAGAAATGATTTTAGATACACACTTTAAAGACTATATTGGTCTTATTTCACATTTGATCTATAGAATGAATATGGTTAGCAGGAAATATATCATGCTCAACTTAAGGATACTTAAAACTCAAACATCCAGGACAATAAAATCTTATTTTCATTTTTTTAAGTATTATTTAAAGATACTATGAATCTGGTTTGGGAGTGGAATTATATTAGGTTTAAAAAGGACAGTTAAGTATACATGACAGTAAAAAGAAACAACTAGAAGAGTGCCTAGCACATAGTTAGTGCTAACTGAATAGTTGAAGGATGGTTAATTAAATGACAATGGCAATGTATTAAACTATTGTTTGTGTAGTATATGAACATTTACTATGGCATGGAGTTTCACTGACATTGGCAAAATGTTGTATCTTGAGATTTTTATTCAAGAAATAATACTGAAAAGATGTTTCATTCTGGGAAAAACAGAAGGAAGAAATTTTGCATTTGAATCATATGCTAAAATATTAATGTTCATAAATAATTTAGAAAATATTTCCAATGACTTGTCTCATTTTACATAAAGACTGAACAAATAATCACTATGAAATCCTTCAAGAATAATGAGTATTGCCTATTCCTCAAGAAGGATACACATGCAGAGAGAGATGTTTCCCTTTTTCTCAAAATGATTTTTAGATATTTCATCTTATAAAATTATATAGGAAAAAAAAATCCTATCTGTTAATTATGTTATGTGAGGATTTTTTTTTTTTTTGAGTCTAAAGCTTTCCAGGTGGAAAATAATCTTAAATTGAGTTTTGTAACGCTCTCGTTTTTTAAACACTGATTTAAAAAATAAAACAACAAGGAGTGGTCCCTTAAGAGAGATTCAGGACCAGTGTTGTTTTGGTGGTGACTCTTTAGTGACTTGCATAAAACAAATCAGTCTTGTTGGAATAACAGGAAGTACATAACAAAATACACAAGATTGATTTTAAAGTAAACATGATTGTCTGGTGACACAACAGAAGAAAATATTCAGCTCTTCTTTGTTAAATTATTAATCTAGTTCCCTTTTATAAAATCATTAATATTTGTGTTAGAGAAGGGAAGAGGGTGTCACAGTGTGACTTTGCTAGCCAGCAGCCTTGTCAAAAAATGAAATTACTTTTATTTAAATACATTTTATTTGCATTAGGCTTAATATAGTCCAGATAAAAGATGTATTCCTCATTGTGAAAAATAATGTTTGGCATGAAATATATAACAAAAATTTACTCAAGTTTTTGCTTAATTTTATGTTATTCCCAAATCCACAGATTTTTTTTTTTCTGGATGAGTCATAATACACGAATAAATCTAGTCTATTCTGTTTGCACAGATGTTAACAACAGATCCTGGGTGGAGCACTGATTATATATGCAAGACACGATGTGTTCTAGCATTGGAGTTATATGGCAGCTCTGTACTCTGGGGCGGCTGACCTATGTAACAAAAGGTTAATTCAAAAGTTAGTTATTTTCTGAACTGGCTAAAAAACCACTCTCTGACTCTGTTCTAGGAAACTGAGAGTTGGGCACTCTGACAGAATTGGCACACTTCTT
Source organism: Manis pentadactyla (assembly GCF_030020395.1). NCBI lineage: Eukaryota > Metazoa > Chordata > Mammalia > Pholidota > Manidae > Manis > Manis pentadactyla. Next base: position 18,905 of record NW_026644999.1, on the reverse strand, counting down.
AGACCCCCTTAGAAGCATCTTACCCAAATTCTTGTATTAGGGAAATTATTATGTCCCTTGCCCTGAATATTTATCTTTCAAATTGCTCTCAGAAGGTTATTTTGGTATCATGGGTTTTATACATTTCTCTGATGGACTGCCTCATGTCTGTTCTTCTAATTTTTACTCTGGCATCCCTAAGTGTCCTGTGTGGTTATATGGCCCTTACCTGGGCAGAGAAACATTCTTTGACAGGAGATTGACTCTAAGCTCTATATCACTGAAGGGAAGTGATTCCTTGTTTATTAAATCATCTTCCTGACATGGCCCTATCTTACTATTGAAGACATAGGATATTTGTGGTTGCCATCCAAGCACCTGACTTGGCACAATTTCAAGGATGAGTCCAGTCCTTGACATTTCTCATTCTGGTGTCTCTCCCCAGCTCTAGTTTTCTTTGTGTCTTACGTGCTTGTGTGTGGGTTATGATTAAGAATGGATTCCTAATGCTTTCCCCTGTTACAAACATGAATGTAATAGGAATCTGAGGGTACTGAGAGAGTAACAATTGTAGTTTGTTTATTGACTTAGCTCTCTGGTGTTGTAGACTTCTTTCACGTCAGAGGTGCAAAGGAGAAGGACTTTTTACTCTTTAAAAACAGCATTAATAGCATGGAAAAGATTAATAAGATAAATGAAAAAGTTTATTTCAAAGACTGAACTCCATATGCATTTAAACCACTTAAAGTTTGAGCAAAAGGAACTGGTGAAGCTGGCTTTACATCTTAAAGGACAGCATCAGAAGTTAAGGGCTGGGGCTGTCAGCTCTTAACAGTCAGCCCTGCAGGCTTCTTCTGCACTTTATGCCTGTGGATGACAGAACAGTCAAATCGAGGTAACCCAAGTACAGGCAAAGTTGGCTGCCCTGCACTCTTTAATCATTAGTCTTCCAACCCATCACTCTCACCTCAGTACTATGTTTTCCTCTTTTTCCAAAACTCCAGCTACAGAGGGACCATCTGCAATAAGGAGAGCATTTTGGGGTTCCCATAGGCAGAATCTAGAAGCTGCAAAAAAAGAGAGGCATTGGGGTTTATAGGGGGGACCTGGTATAGGGGAGAGCCTAGTAAACATAATATTCGTCATGTAAGTGTAGATTAGTGATACCAAAAAAAAAAGGGCAGTTCCTGTGTGGTAACCTCCAATGAGTTCTACACAAGAGTATAAAGGGCATATAAAAGTGTAGGCAAAGGGTCTGTTTGTGTTTATACAGAGGATCAAAGCCTAATTTGGCTACCCCGAAAATGAACTAAGATACGGTATGAAAAAGAACTTCCAACATCAGCACTCTCCGGAAGACTCATGCCAGAAGATGATCATCAAAAAACCCCAACAAAGATCCACGCACTGCTACAGCTGTAGATGCACTCATCCCACCAGCTCCTGGACTTGCCATGGGAATGAGGAAGGAGATATCTAAGCTGGCCTGTGCATACAGTAAAACAACAAATTTGACTGGATCTATACTGTTGGAACTCAACCAAGAATTAGGAGAAGTGCAAATTGTAGCGCTCCAAAATCTTACAACTACAGACTATTTACTGTTAAAAGAACATAAGGGATGTGAACATTCCCCAGGAATGGGTTGTTTTAATTTGTCTGATTTCTCTCAGACTGTTCAAGTTCAGTTGGACAATATCCACCATATCATAGATAAGTTTTCACAAATGCCTAAGGTGCCTAACTGGATTTCTTGGTTTCACTGGAGATGGCTGGTAATTACAGGTATGCTTTGGTTATGTAACTATACTCCTATTATGTTAATGTGTGTGCGCAATTTAAGTAGTAGCTTAAAGCCTATACATGCTGAAGTTACTCTACAAGAAGATATGTCAAAGAAATAATCAATCTTCCCATGTTTTCTGCCGCCTGCTACTTCTATAGCTTTTCTTCTTCCTTCCTAATTACAACCCTTAAATAGAATTCATGCCTCATATCAAATTTACCGAGTATCATAATTCTTCCAAGTGGTAAAGACACCTCAAGACAAATGCTGGGCATAGAAACTACAGGGCATAAATATGCAAAGAAAAAAAAAAGCTAACCTTTTCAAACAATAAGGCTTCTCTCTCACTTACCAACTTTACATTTCCCTGTATGGCCCCGGAAGATGACTGGTTAGCCAGCGACGGGTTAGATTCCTCAAGGGAGGAACAACCTAAGACAGGCACAGTCGCAGGGGGGCCATCAGGTGAGAAATTGGGGATCAACAGAGGTGAGGCTTAGAACCTCACCCCCCCTGTTCTGAGAGAAATCTTCTGCATACGTGGATGTTTTATTGCCCTTGTCTAGCTCGGATTAACACATAGTCTACAGGCACACACCTGATCATCTACATTTGCTCTCTTACAACACTAAACTATGTTTTCTACCTTTATCTTGTATCTACCTACCACTTCAGCATTTTATTAAAAATAATAATAATAAAGAGAGAAATGTGGTATCCACATATAAATCAAGTATAAAAATCAAATGAGTATTCATATTTGAACTGTTTATAGTTCATAATGCATGAACAAAACCGAAGGTTTCTGTGATGACTGCCCTTGTACTGTTCACCATGTAAGAACTTATTCACTATGTAAGAATTTGTTCTCCATGTAAGAACTTGTTTGTTATGCCTCAGAAGATTGGAAACTGATGAAAATTAGGCTTGGGGTGGATTAATGATTGTGCATTGAGCATTGACTCCCCTATGCAGAATTTTATTGTTAACAACCATTTGATCAATAAATATGAGAGATGCCCTCACAAAAAAAAAAAAAGTACACACTTCCAATGGTAAAATAATAAGTAACCGGGATGTAATGAATATAGTCAAGATATTGTAACAGCTTGGTATGGTGATAGCTGGTACCTAGAATTGTCATGTATATAAATGTTGAATCACTGTGTTGTACACCTGAAACTAATGTAATGTAATACTGTGTGTCAACTACCCTTCAATAAAAAATAATTATCTACAAAAAAAAAAAAAAATGAGAAGCATTGTGACTAACAGAGAATCAGGTGGTCAGAAGAGAGGCTTCTCGGAAGTCTGGAGTATCCCATGATGCTGAGATCAGGACAGGTGTGATTTTAATGTGTTAGGTATTTCCTTAAAGGTTTCTCTGTGCTGAGGGGGAATCACTTGCTTTATAGCTGCATTTGGAAGTTCATCCTTTGTCCTGCAGTCAAAGGTGGAAGTGCTTCTTTTCTTTGAAGACTATCATTTTTTATGTTTGTGATTAATTATTCAATTTCATTGCTGAATTTTGCATCTTATTTTCTTTGTTTCCTTTTTACCTCTAAAGTTCATTGTTGGGATTAATTATAATCACTTTATAATTAATTACCATATTATAGCAGTATGATTAAGTCACATTAAGCCATTAACAATATCACTTTCATATAAAACTCACCAAGTCTCAGTGATAATCTGTAGTGTCCTCATAGTGGCCGATTTCTCTTCTCAGGCCCTTTTTTTTTTTTTTCCAAACAGATTTGAAGGTGCTTTTGGACTCATTGTTGGTCTTAGGTCCTACCCTGTTAGTAATCCATAATGTCCACAAACTTCTTATGGAGTCTTTGTTCTCAAACACAGCTTTGTCTCACTTCATATATAATTATAATCCTCCTTTCTCCTTCCAGGTTGAATTCATTATTATTCTTTCTGAAGAATATAAAAAAGGAAGTGACAATTTCAAAAACAGTGCTGTCTTGTGACTTCCCTCAGGACTGGCCTCTTTCCTCCTAATGTCAATTCCCATGCTTGTCATTTCACTATTAAGGCTTTAGTGAGCCTGGATGTCTTTGTGTATTCTGGATCAGAACCCAGTTAGAGGAGCACTATGCAAAACTGGGAGAGAATAGGACTCTTTTCAAAAAGATTTGTATTTTATTTCCACCCACACTCTATGTAAGATTCTTTGTAAATCACGTCACCATTGTTAGACCTTAGTTTTCTCACCTGTGTGGTATAAAAATGGGCAGGATAGTGGTGAAAATCCATTACAACGCTATTCTTTTTATTATATTCAGTTTAAACACAATTATATCCAAATAGCTTACAGGCTAAAAGAGCCCAATTGCTAGGTTTTATGTGCATAAAAATTATCCTTCCTTTTATCATTTTCTGAAAATTAAAAAACATATATCTCCATGTTGGTTTTTAATGCAAATGAGACTACCCAACAGTTGTTTTCACACAATCGAAACAATTATATGTAGTGGCCCCATTAAAAAGAGAAAAAATAGAATAAAACACTGTATGCCAGTTTACCTCTAGGCAGGGATTAGCAGGTACAAGATAAGCATCAATGTAAAGAAAGACATGTAAAAGAATTCCAGGCAGACGGACAAAGTTTCTGATGTACTGATGAGATATGGCAAGATGTCAGGATTATTCTGGAACAAAGATGACAGTGAGGTTCCATCTAGCATGCTTTCTTGAATTTATGGTGGTGGACATTGTTTTGAGGGGGATTCTGAGGTTACACCCAGGCAGTCTCTCCTGTAATACTTCTTCTCTCCAGTCTGTTCCCTGGAGGAAAGGAGGAAAGTCCTTTTTAATGATTTAGATACACTTATCTTGGTATTTCTAAGTTATATATATATATATATCCACATTGATAAGTCTTAATTTTCTTAGTTTGTCAAGTTTCCACATTATCTACTTATATCATATCATGTGGAAATACCACTCTTACAGATAATTTTTCACTTGCATTGCCTGTAATATACTTAACATTGCTTATTCCTATCACTAGTAATGTGGCAATCAGTAGTTTTGCTATTGTTATATTTTGCTCTTCCTTGACTTGGTTAAACCTTTCAGAAAATCTATAAATTCCCTTTTTTAATTTTTTAAAAATTTCTCCAGCACCTTCCTTCCTGGCTATTGCATCTTGCATTGGATAGGTTGCTTTTTACGTACTTCAGAGCGACTGTTTCCTGAACTTTGTCTCTTCCTTTTCTGGATTTATTCCCCACATTTTGTTGGGGAATATTTGTAGCTTTGTCAGAAAAAAATCTGGGAATTAAAAAATGAATCATTGCATATCTTAAAATTTTGTTCTATCTTCATATTACTAGCTTGACATTTTGGCTGAATGTATAATTCTAGTTTAAAATTATTTTCCCTCAGACCATTGCGGAAGATAGGTATCTGATGTCTTCAGTAGCTAGGGCTGCTCTTATGAAGTTTTATGACATTCTGATCTCTATACTTTTCTAACCAGTGTGGAACCTCTTAGGGTCTTCTCTTCATCCCTTGCATTCTGAAATTCCATTCATTGGGCTGAGCTAACATTAAACTGTTTCAGTCTAGAACTTAATGTCACTTAGTTTTCAGAAGTTGGAAAAGTTTGGTTAAGTTATCAGTTCCCATTATGTTTGTTGGAAAGAAATTCACATTTATTTGCACCATCCCTGCTTCTTTGAGGCTCTGGAGACATGTTTGGTGTCACTATATGATTTCTAGACTCATGACTCAATCCCTTCCACCTCACACCATATGCAGCCCAAAGTTTATGCTTTTTCAAATCCTCTCCCTTTCTCTCTTCCATCCATTCAAATTCTGCTTGTCTTCAGTGCTTGACCAAAGTCCCATGTGCTCTAGCAAGGCCTCTGACAACTCTAATTTTCATGTCTATTACTTACAGAATCCTGTTGGGAATAACTCACACTTTAGCACCAAGTTAGACACATGGCCACAGATACAAGGAATTGTAAAGTTATTAGTTTTTCCTAATCTCTTTAATTACCTTTACTTGCCTCTCTGTCTTTCTCCCAATTTCATTGAACATCAGGTGAATTAAATATCAAATAACTAATGATGTTAAGAACTATAATAGATCAAAACTTGAGTTTCATAGAAAGTTTAATATTTTTTTATTGCTTTCATTTGAAATCTTCCTCCATCATTTCATCTCCCAGATCAATGCAAATTCCTTCCAACTTTCCCAAGGAAAAATGTTGCACTGCTGCAAACTACCAGGAAGCTTTCTCAGAGGAGAAGACAAAATATTTTTTTTTTAGTGCTTTAAAAAGATTAAATTTAGAAAATGAAGCTCTTTATGGTGAATGGAATAAATGTACCACACGCCAATGAAAATAAGCATAAATCAATTTGATACTCTCATTGAGCTGCAAACTTTATTATTGTCCCTCTAGCATGATATAAATGCCATACACCACATTCAAGTAGGCAGAAGAAATTATTTCCATGAGATGTTTTCAGCTGGATGAAACTTTTTGGGTCTCTCTGTACTACCTTGTCAGAACATTTTAATTTAAATGTATTCTTAATCACAGTTTAAGAAAAGTCATCTCCTCACAAACTAACCAAAGTGCATTAAGTTCTAAATTAATGGCATATTTTAAAAATTTATCCAAACTATCCTTAGTCAGGTTCTTTAAATATTCTACTTGTATTATTTAAAAAATTTATTCAATTGTGTTGTAATTCCATAGAGTGTTTTTTTAGTGGAATACACGATGTGATGCAAACTTCCCAGCTCCCATTTCCAGGCATGTTAACAGAAAAATCCATGAAATAACAGAAAATTTACCAAAAACAGAGTCTTTCAGGAAGCCACCAAATGAAGATCAGGAAATGCAGACTTTGGAAGGTTAAGGCAGTCAGACAAATGTAATCAGATATGAGAAAGCGAGGCGTGAGATAGGAATAGAAGACATTCTGACTTGCGCACAGTACCTTGGAGAAGGTATGATCTGCTGAAATAAAATGCCAGCTTCCTGGTTTTCATATTCATGGTGAATCATCACTTTCCAAGCCTTCATTTCAAGGGAGTCTGCTGGGGATGAGGGGGAGTGGGTTAGTTTTGGTATATGAGTGCTAAAAATGATAAAAATGATACATCCTCCTAAGGACGAACTGATTGGTTCCTGCAAGAGAGTGTGCTGACACTTTCTACTGAGACGTCCACTCTTGGAATTTAAGTGGGCACATGACTTGTGTGTAATCAATAAAGTATAGCAGAAAAGACACTGTATGACTTTTCGGTCAGTTGCAGCTTCTGCCTGATTCTTTAGAGCCTTGAGCTACCATTTTAAGAACTTCCATGGGTTGAAGAAGCTAAGCCAAATAGAAATACGACATGTAGACCTCAAGGCTGGCAGTACTGACCTTCGAGTCACTGCAGCCAAGTGAACTATCCCTTGGGTGATTCTAACCTCCAGGCATATACAGGCCCCTGCAGTCTCTGAGCCTACCCACCTGAGGCCTCAGACATCATGAAAAAGAGATAAGGTACCCCACTGAATAATAAATTCCCAACTTGCAGAATTCCCAAGACTAATATGGTTACTTTAAACAAATGAGTTTTGGGGTAATTTTTTACACAGCAAATTGAACCAGAAAAAATAATTTGTCATTTGCAGTTTGGGGCAAAAATACATATATATACATATATATCCATATATATCCACTACCAGTGGATAAGGAACACAGGATCTTATCGGTTTAGTTTTTGCTTACTAATTTTTTGGCAGGGGAAGAGTTGGAGGTAAATAGAAAATGTAAGTAATAATAAACCTAGAAATGTTCATTTGAACCACTCTGTCCTTCGAGTAGAATTTCACTTTATATACTATTTCAAAAAAGGATACAGAAAGGCCTTCTTTGATACCCTTTCTCTTTGTATTCCTCTGAGCAGATTTTGCCATATTAAGTCTTACTTTTAAAATCTAGTACCAAGATTTTGTTCTACTTTCCAGAGTATCTCAAAGAATGCAGAGGTACAGAGCTATTGCTGGGCTCTTTGAGTATCACACACACACTGACCATGAATGCCATGCTTTGGAGAGACCCTTGGACTAATTAAGATCCCAAATTGTGATGCTTATGGATTTCAAATTGTTTTTAGTCAGGAGACAGGCCTGTAATTAAACCTTTGACTTTTAGTGATGTGCTCTGCACCAGCCTGGACCTTGATCTGCCATTGATCTACTCTATTCCATTTTACTCCATGCCACTCTATAGGTTACAGAGTGCTTTTCTACTTTTTTTTTTTTTAAAGCATGTTGCCTTTGAATTTGGCATGAATGCTTCAAGGCAAGTGCGACAGTGAAATTTTTCTGAAGCTCCAAAACTCAAAAATAGAGCTAATTTCCAAAGCTATCAGCTGTTACTCATTCAAGACTAGAACCCACACCATAGAATTTAGGAGGTAATTTAACATTTATTGAGCACTTCTTGTGCTCCAGGTTCTTTGGTTACAAAGACTAATACAACATTCTCCTTATTCATGAGGACTCAAAGCTACCTACAGAAAAGAGATTTTGCAATCAGAGTTTTAAGTGATAAAACTGAGGTCTGAAAGTACAGTGAGATACAGAAAAAGAAGCAAATAACTTCAAGCCAAAAGGAAAAGCTGGTGTTCCTTAATCAGAGGATGAAAATGATGAGCCAGTGAGGAGTGGAGGGTCATTTAAATGTGTTCCATTCTCAGAGAAGAAAACAAGCAGGGCACGAAGTGCCCAGCATGTTGAGGGCACAGAGGGAGCATGCAGTGCTACTGGTGGGAAGGCCAGAAAAATATAGGAAGGGCTGTATGAGCAGGCTAACATCTAGGTGTCCCTTTAGGCAATTACAAATATATATTGATATAAACGCACACACACACACACACACACACACACACACACACACACACACACAAATACTTATTTACTTAAAATCGGGTGGCTCTTTGTCCACTGAGATAAAGGCCAACGAGAAGGACTGTGGAAAACTGCCTTGTTTCTATTATAGTGAGACGTTTGCCTCTACCCTAACATCACCTCTAGCCAAATTTCTGTTTCGTAGTTACTCTTGTCTTAGATGGAATTGTGAACAGATGATGGAATTCAAGCTTGCATGTTGGAAGTCTCACTACAGACCCGCGGCAGTCCAGCAAAACATTACTTAGAACCGTTGTAAACTTACCCCCAAATTAGATGTGGTCAGTGAAATATTTTTCTTATTGTAACAGTTAGAGCACTATTTTGGTGCTCTTGATAGATTACTGTCCTGGGTAACTAGTTTCCCAGCAGGCCCCCACAGGCTGAAACGTAGGGAGAAAAATGGAACAAGAGGCAGAGGTGAAGGGGAGGGTGAGTGGCTTTGCATGTCAACTTAAAACATTTGGACTAAGTTTTGCAGCCCACTAAGAGAGGAAAAAAAGATTGTGTGTGTCTGTGTGTGTGTGCACAGAGCCTAACCTCCTCTCAGTCTGCCACTAGTTCTTGAATGCCAAGTGGATAGTCTGATTGGTTTTAGTTAGCCTATAATGTTAGATACAGCTTGGAAATGCCCTAACCTATTTTAAACCTTTATGCCATAGATTTATTGGGTTTCTCTTTCTTTCAGCTTTATTCTTAGCTTTAGATACACCTTCCTTCTAAATTCCATCTCATTATCCCAGTCTCCCTATTCTAAGCCCAGGATTCTTTTGATAATACTATACAGTTTCCTACTTTATTTTGTAATATGGAGGCAAAGTTATCTTTGCCTCTTTGAGTCAATAAACAAGCCCAAATACTGTAATGTGTGAAAGCACTTCTCTTGGGGAAGGAATTACCTATGCGACCTAAAGTCACTGAATCACTAGTTGTTAACAATCTCAGGAAATAAGATACACAGAGGACCTAGTGTAATACTATTTCTACAGGTGCTCTATAAATAAGTGCTTAATGACTAAGTCTCAGAAGACTACTCCAGGCAAAGGTGGATCTTAGCATAACTCTGTTCCCATTATGACAAGAAAGGAAATTTAAATTCATCATCAGAGGAAGACTTCAGTGACCAATGTGCCCCCATCTGATGTAATGCTTTGTTTCCTTCATGTAAGGAAAATATGTAGTGTCATTTCATTCTACCAAAATATTTGAGCACATGATTTCAGGAGTTGAGTGGGAATCTGAGAACAGAGAGTAACTTATGAATTTGACCTTGGTTACTTCCTGAGACTAGAACCTAACAGTGTGCCTACCAATGGTGTGGTGCATTTGAATGATTCACAGTATTTATGTTCAGGCCACGATTCCATAATCTGAACAAGGCAGGCAGGCATTATCCTGGTGCTTAGTATCATTTGTTTCCATTCCATTTAAGTAAGCTATAAGAGTAATCAAGTTTCAGTGAATAAAACTATTTGCCTTGGAGGATCAGAAATTATTCTCGTCTTCCATGGTACGTTAATTATATGATTTTGTGAGATATTGTTCAATCTGGGGACAAGATTGCTGCATAACACAAGGTAACTTTCAGATCCAAATAGGTCACACTTAAAACTTCAGGAAATCTGGGAAGTAACTCTACAGCCTTTCTAGTCCCTCTCTGTAAAGGAACTTTAAAATTGTTTATTTTCATGATTTTGAACCTATAAGCTGCTGACATTTTTTCTCTATACATATCAGTCTTGGCCAGTTAATTGAACACAAACAATATATAGAAAGAAGCCAAGTGCTCTGATTAGAGATGCAAATTTTCACCTTAGTTCTTCCAATTGCTAAAAATGTGAAATTAAAGTCACAACTTCTCTGTGCCTCACTTATTTTCATCTTTGAATGGGAATAATAATGCCTGCCCTATGTCACAGAGTTGTTGTAAGACTCAAACATAATTCATGTGCAAATACCTTAAAAATATCATAAGATATTATTATGGCATAAAAATGAAAACACAAACTTAGCACATTTTAAAGTAATAAATTGTGTTATAAATTAGGAGTATTCTAAAAATGGAGAGACCTGGGTATTTTATGTAAGGACATTGGACATTCTTTGTTTTCAGTGATTAGGATTTAGCATATCCTGTTTTGGGGATACGAGGACACGCTTTTTGCCGTGCATGGGACGGGAGGTGCTGTACATTTGCCACCCTGTCCTCGATTATTTTCTTGCTTCCCTCCTCCTATTCCAAGCTCTCCAGTTTGGTTCCTTGCTGTTGGTACCCATGCTGCTTCTCAGGACATACAGGGCACACTATTCACAGTTGCCCATGAAGCTGGAAATCACACACTCAAGCTTTCATCAGCGCAATCTGCGTCTCAGTCGTCAGAGTTGCTGTTGTGAGTTCCAGCAGGCTGGCAGCTCCTCAGTGTCCCTTGCCGTAGTATATACTCTCTTTAGGCGAAGTGAAAAAATTCCATTGGGATTCATACCACTGGGGGCTGATAAATTTAATAATGTAACATTGTAAAGCTTCCCTCTTTGTAGCACATTTTGAACAGGAAATCAAGTGCTCTGTGCAGGGAGAGCAAGAATAAATAAATATGTTCAACAGGATACTGAAATAAGAACATAGGTGGGACTTGTCTGGGAATGTGGCGATAACTTTCTATGCTATGATGTGTTCGTTTGTTTTTAAACCTGGGCCACCTTCTTGGCCATTGAGCAAAGGAGCAGGAGGATGAGAGGGACAACCCTGTGGGCTTCCTGTTGACATGATAGGGAAACAAATCCCCTGCGTCCCAGAGGCAGTCCTGCTGTCGCATATCTATTGACTGCCGCAAAGCCAAGGGTCTCTGATATATTGGCAAGCATTCTGCTGCTCATAGCAATAATCCAAATTATGTGAAGAGAGAGGTGGTGACAACACATTTCTGTGTCTCACTCTTGCCCTTAAAATTGTGATGGCTCATGAAGATACTGGCTTTAAGTCTGTCTTTTGAATCAGCAGAAAACAACCATTTTCCATTCTGAATCAGGCACAATGACTGATTGGAGTAGGTATAAAAATCACTTTCTGCTTTATGATGTGTGAATTAATGAAAGTATTAAACCATTCTAATGATAGATAAGGAAATTATTTCCACTGTAGCTGAAAGAAATAAAACTGTTCCATCTTAAATTAAAGAGGTCTAAAACTTTGCAAGCTCATCGAAAGTGCATGGGCAACAAAGAAGTACAAGTTTATAACCCATTCTGGAGCACCTTAATTTCTTAACATCCATCATTTTTCTGCTTCATTACTGTTGGTGTGCTTCTCAAAAGCTTCTGGGAAAACTAATTTTTGCAGAAAAGGATAATAAATATGGGTCAGGCTAATATCTTTTTTTAAAAAAGGTAACACTGGGATTTCCCCATTTTATTAGTATATTGCACTGTTAATTTTATTTCATTGACACTGTTGCCTTTGTAGCAGCTGGGTCCTAAGCTTGAATGGCATGATTTACTACTCACAGATTAAATCTATCCTTGGGCAAGATCCAGGCAATATCACTCCTGAAAAAGTTACAGCTTGTATGCAAAGCCCCTCAAATTGGTGAGATTTGGTCAAGTTTTGTTTATAGAGTCAGCATAGGCATGTGGAAAATAAATACAAGAGTGACACCAGAATATACATATCAAGCATCTCCTGCGCAACTCTTTCCTCTGATTCCTTCATCTGATTTCAGGAAGAGTTGTGGACCCCAGGTCAACACAGCCTGTGACCAGCTTTGTTCACATTCAGCCTGAGGCCCTGGACCACTTGCTCCTTGCTTAATGAAGCTGTCGCCTGGGAAACTCATAAGAACTTATTTGGCATTTGTGTATACACAGGTGGAAAATCTGTCAGTTAATGACATGGAGCGACCCTTGACTAATGGGCCAAGGGCTTAGGAAGTCAAGCTTTCACTTTTCAGTCCGGGGACAAGAACTTTAGAGTCATTTCAAAATCTCCTCAGGGGATGTCCTGAATTGAGTCATCTTTAACAGTTGCCAGATTAATAACTTGTCCTTGTTCGGGCTTAACTTTGTTTCCCGTGTCCCTCAGCCTGGCTCTATGAGATTACATTAAAAAATAAATTACCTTCTAGGGAGCCTTTGTCTCATGTTCAGCTGTAAGGGGGAACCATAATAAGATAGTGCTTCTCCTACCCTTCTTCAGAGACGCTCATTCTGCCGCTTGTGCTGCTGTTCTCTCCCCCTGCTCCCCACTAGTGATCGTAGAGCTCTCCTGCACTCCGCCAAGGAATGGCCTCACAGACTCCAGTGTAAGGTCTGGTTAGATTTACTGCTTGTTGTAATTAACCTCCTTGTCCCGTCCAGCGGGACCTAGTTATTTGTGGGGACGAGGGGGATCCGACCTGAAAGAAAATGGGGGCGAGAGAAGAGCGAAGGCAAGACAGTATTCTGATCAAGCCCTCAAATTTTATTGTAAGACGGGGGTAGATATACACCAGTGTTCAGGGGCAGAGTGGGCCATAGGATACTTGTAAGCAGGGGATTGGCTGCATAGCAGGGATGGCGCAGCGAGTTACATTCTGATTGGTATTTGATAATGGGGAAGGAGGGGGAGAAGAGTATCTCTTGGCGCGCGCGGGCTTTCTTGTTGGCGCGCGCGGGCTCGCAGCTAATCTCCAGGAAGTGAAGCAGGAACCTCATGAACTGTGGCCATCTTGTTGTCTTTGTGTGGCTCCCAACATCTCCTCCCTTTCTATTTATTTCAGAAAGGTGGGCCTTAATCGAGTGAGGGAATAGAGGCCTGGCTCCTCCAGCAGGGTAACATTTCGCAAATGCTCTCGGTATCTTTTAGGGAGGAGAGGCAGAGCTGAAAGCCAAATTGATCTTAATATATCAAGGCTTTATGTACATATGGATACCAACCTCTATGCAAGCCAGGCGTATTCTCAGGGAGGACCAGAGAGGTTCTAGGAAGAACCCTCCCTTGCGGTACTTTGTCTCGCACTCATCTCGATGCCCATACCCTCATATATGGTAATGGGGTATGTCTGGTTCTGGCCGACCAGCATATGGGCCACATTAAGTACGGTGACAGAATCGATGGTACCATGGTTGAGGTGCCTGTAAAGTTGAGAACTGGAGACCGGGAGCATTGGTTGGTTCGGTGTCGGATCCTTCATCACAGGCTGTAAGTCTGTGATAATGAACAGCAACTGCTGGCTTGACGAGCTGGTCAACCTGCTCTCGAATAAAGGCTGTTAGTTTTCTTAAGGCCCAAGGGCCAAAAGACACTAAAAGGAGGAGTCCTGCTAAGGGTCCAAGGATGGTGGGGATCAGAGTTGTGAGCCATGGGGACTTAGTGAACCAGGACTCAAAGGGGCCTTGGCTAGCTTCTCGCTCTCTCTTCCTCTGGTCTAGCCTTTCTCTAAGCTTGGACATTGAATCTCTTATTATTCCGGAGTGGTCTGCATAAAAACAGCATTCTTCTCTTAAAGCTGCACACAGTCCTCCATCTTTTAGGAGCAGTAGATCTAGCCCCCGTCTATTCTGCAAGACGACCTCAGAAAGGGAAGTCAGAGATTCTTCAAGTTTGGTAATAGATTGTTCTATGGTTTTTAGATCGTCGTCAATGGCGGTTCTCAGCCCTTCATAGTTTTGGTTCCCCTGGATGATGGCAGCTGTCCCTGTTCCTACTCTTGCTGCAATTCCTACTCCCACTAATGTGGCTAGGGTCAACGAGACTAATTCTCTCTTGTACCTATTTTTAGGGTCGAACTCAGTGACAAATGAGGGATCCTCATGATATATAAGCCTCGGCACTAGTTGAACCATAACACAGAAATCATGGGAGGGATTGAAAACAGAGGTGGAAACACACGGTGTTAGTCCAGTGTTACAAGCCCACCATCCTTGACGGGGAGGGACTAGATATCTAGATTCACTCGAGGTAACTATGGGTATGGTGTGATTACACAGACTCTTATGGGTTGAGGGAATTGTTCCTAAACATGTAGCTTTTCCAGTTACCTCAGTCAGGGTTAACTTTTGCGAGCCCCAGCTACAGGCTTCGTGGCTGGTCGTATTGTTAAAATTGCCTAACAATCCTAGTCCTTCATAGTAAGGAGGTGAAGAGGAGAAGCATAACCAACAGGATTTGGTAGAATTTGGGTTGGTGGTATTTAGAACTCGGAAAGCTCCTTCAAGGAGGTTGAGAAGGCGCTGTCCGGTGCTAGGAAGGAAGGTGGGTCGGTTAAGAGTGGAGGCGAAGGAAGGGGTGGCAGCGTCTGCAGGTGGGGCTAGGGTTGGCGCGGGCGGGGCTGGGAGACGCGGCTGGTCTCGCAAGACAGTGTTGGGTCCTACTGGGACAGCCGGAAGAGGCTCTACTCTAAGCTTGAGTATAAACAAGACTCCATCGTCATAACGTTCTTTGTACAGTCTTAGTCCCCATGTGGCCCCCGTTGTCCAAATAGTACTCCGTTTCCCAGGATTGGTGAATTCGATACGCAACGGGTGACACCATGTATTGCACGTGCCATCGTTGCCCCAATTTGGGTTCCCTTGGTTCTTTGTTTTTGGGTGGGTGTAATTAGCAGTGACTTTAATAAGGTCCCATGAGGAGGAGGGCCGCCAGTAGGTGTCACCTGAGGTCTCACAACCCCAGCTTGCACAGAAAAAGTCCGCTCTTCCTCCACACTTATAGTTAAGGGCTTGGCTGCGATGGTAGCCAGGGCAGACGTAGAAAGTGAGGGTCTTTAACCTGCTCCTCCTGCCGAGCTCTCCGCATCCTCCCCAAGGGTCTAATCCTAGTCTCCCAGGGGGTGACGGGGAGGAGGGGGGTTTTTGGAAGTCTGTGTGCCCTTCCAAATCCCAATTGGCTGGAGCACCTATTGCTAATTTGCACAGGTCGGGGTACAGGTCTGGCCACCAGGAATAGGGGTGTGCTATTTTTGACACACTCCAAACTACGTTCCCTGTCCCACTGATCACCTCCCAGGTCAAGTTGTGAGACTGCTGTGGGCTGGAACATCTGCCTGGGGGAAGGGAGCACAGTACCAGTACAATGGCACACAGTTCGAAGGCGATCATCTTAGGGGCGTTCTGCTGATCTTAAGCCGGAGAGGGTTCTTGGTGGATCGGGCTCTCCACGCGGGATGATCGTCAGTTGTTTCGGTTGGGACAACAGGTTTCACATGAGATGCGTGGATCTACTTCCTGCCTTCTGAAATTAAACAGAAAGGGAAGGCTTCTCAGGGGTTAACATGCCCTGGACTAGAGTTATTGTTTTTGCTTTTATTTGTGTCTAGAAGTTTAATGAGCCTATCTGGGAGCCATCGGGCATTTTGTGCCTTAGCATCATATATGCAAGCATGTCCTTTCCCCCATATGAGCACAGGGTCAGGCCCGTGCCATGTGTTGGTCATCGGATCTCTCCACATAGCCTGTGCATAATTATCTGCCGTGGAGGGATGCCAAAGGCGATCAGCAGCGGTTTTACCCGCGGAGTCATAAGTAAGGAAATTAAGAACAAACAATGCATGATTTAGGAGTGTCTTTGCATTACCTGTTTTCGGATAGAGTACTTCTCCCCCCGACTGAAGTTTGAATAACATGTTTTTAAGGGTTAAGTGGGCTCTTTCAACAATGCCTTGGCCTTGGGGATTATAGGGGATTCCTGTTATGTGCTTAATACTTAACTGCGCACAGAACTGTTTAAAGCTAGAGCTGGTGTATCCAGGCCCATTGTCAGTTTTTAAGATTTTAGGTGGTGGTAGATATGCCAGGCATGAGAGAACATGGGTAATAACATTTTTAGTTGCCTCTCCCGTTTGCAAGGATGCACATAGGAAACCACTACATGTGTCAATAGACACATGGATATATTTTAATTTACCAAAGGGAGGGTAATGAGTGACATCCATTTGCCATATCTCTCCTGGAACTAACCCCCGGGGGTTGATTCCGTTATGAGGCTCTGGGAGGAGAGTTAGACATCCTTGACATTGCCGAACTATTTGGCGGGCCTGTTCTCGGGTGATTGAAAATTTGAGTCTAAGAGTATGAGCATTGAGATGATGTAGTTCATGAGCCCGTTGGGCTGCAGCCAAGGGTGAGTCTGACGTGACAGAGGTTACTAATTGAGTCGCCAGATCAACTCTGTCATTGCCTTTGGCAAGCGGCCCTGGAAGGCCAGTGTGAGCGCGTATGTGCCCGATGAAAAAAGGGGCATCGCGGTTTAGAATTAATTTTTGCAATTTTGCGAATAGGGGGGAAGCATTTGTAGAGGGACGTATGTAAGGCACTGTCTCTAATAGGGGAACAGAGGTTGCTACATAGGCACTGTCAGTGTAAAGGTTAAAGGGGGCATCTATTAAAAGCTCAAAAACTTTGATTATTGCAGTTAGTTCAACAAGTTGTGCAGAAGAGAGGTCTGTCTGTATTCGAGTAACTTGCCCATTAATACTGAAAGCGGCTATACCTGAGGAGGACCCATCAGAGAACACCATTACGGCCCCAGCAATTGGCGTGGTTTTAGTCCTCTTGGGAAAGACAACCGGGGTCTTTTGAAGGAACTGGACTAATCTGTCTGCAGGGTAATGATTGTCTATTGTCCCCTGGAAGGAGGTGCAGCTAATTGCCCAATCATCATCATGTTGAATAAGCCATTGTAATTGAGATGTATTGTATGGGAGGGTTATAACTTCAGGGTCTCTCCCAAACAACTTGAGAGCTGCCTCTCGGCCTAAACGTAAGAGGGCAGCAACTAATTGAGGATAGGTAGCTAAGACTCTAGGGGGGGAGGCTGGCAAATGAACCCAAAATAGTGGATGGTTTTGCCAAAGGACTCCTGTAGGGGAGAAGGGGGTAGGGAAAATGAGCAGCCACAAACTTAGATGTGGAGAGAAGTAGCTAATGGTCTGTTCAGAAATAGCCTGCTCTACAATGGTTAAAGCCCTTTGTGCTTCTGATGAAAGCGAGCGGGGGGAGGAAGGATCAGGGTCTCCACGTAGGACATCAAACAAGGGCTTTAACTCTCCGGTGGTCAGCTTTAAATAAGGCCTGAGCCAGTTGATGTCTCCTAGCAGACGCTGAAAATCATTAAGAGTGTTTAAGGAGCTTCTCTTTAACTGAATTTTTTGAGTGAGGATTTTATTAGAAAATAATTCAAAGCCTAAAAATAGTTGGGGGGGGTGGACCTGGACTTTTTCTGGGGAAATTTGTAGTCCTCGATCTCGGAGGGCAGTGACTAGCTGTTGACTGGCCGCATAGAGCTGTTGCTGGTCAGGACCGGCAAGAAGAATATCATCCATATAATGGATAATATACAAAGTGGGGAAGAGCAACCTAAAGGGGTCTATAGTCTGGGCTACAAACTTTTGGCAAAGAGTGGGGCTGTTGGCCATTCCTTGTGGGAGAACTCTCCACTGAAACCGGGGAGAAGGCCCTACACAATTGGTAATGGGTATACTAAAGGCAAAACGTTTGCAATCATCAGGATGCAAAGGTATGGAGAAAAAACAATCTTTTAGATCAATTACTAATTTGACATACCCTTTAGGGATGGCTATTGGAGAGGGAATTCCCGGTTGTAATGCGCCCATAGAGACCATAGTCTTATTAACCGCCCTGAGGTCTTGTAGGAGCCTCCACTTGCCTGATTTCTTTTGGATTACAAAGATTGGGGTGTTCCAAGGGGATGTAGAAGGTTCAATATGTCCAGCAGCCAGCTGTTCCTGCACTAACTCTATGGCTGCATTTAATTTTGTAGTGGTAAGGGGCCATTGATCGATCCAGACAGGAACATCACTTTTCCAAGTAATCTTGTCTGCCTGGAGTGCAGGAGGAGCAACGGCCCTTACGAAAAATGTTTTTCAAACCCTAAACCTGAGCGGTCTATCTTAGGCGTGGCCAGTATCGGGTTGGGATCTCCCTGTTTTAGTTTGCCCAGCCCCTGACCAGGGAGGTAACCCTGTGAAAGCATCTGCTGTGTTACAACTTCATTAGGGCTACACATGATGACCTTCATTTGAGAAAGGATATCTCTTCCCCAAAGATTTACCGGCAACCCAGGAACTACGAAGGGTTGAATGAATCCGGTATTTCCTTCTTCATCTTCCCAGTTTAATAACTGTGAGCTCTGTAAGGTGTTTCTTGACTGCCCAATTCCTTGTAGATGGGTCAAGGAAGCGTGTAAGGGCCAGCTGGAGGGCCATGAA